>NW_027527824.1:4405920-4413811 GCF_008692635.1 Crocuta crocuta
CCCACCACGTGTTCTCACTTGTCAGCTTGCGGCCCCGAAGGAGGAACTAGGATGTCAGACAGGAACAGGTGCACAGCCACTCGGGCAGACCCTCCCCCTCACGGCGGGCCATGAACCCCAGAAACCCAGGGCTGAGCATCCCACCTCCCCCTCACCCCATCCCTCGGACCATGCGATGCCCTCCACGAGGCCTTGGCCAGAAACTTATTGGAACCTCTGGGTCATCAGACCAACCAGCAGCCGGTGGCAGAAGTACCCGGAGAGAGGCGCCTCCCCTGGGAGGAGGGGCCATGGCGGGTGAGGGACAGTGGGCTTCACCGCATAAGCTCACCCCAGANGCCCTCAGGCAAACTCAGCTTCTTTTCCCTTTCTCTGGCCCCCGGCCTGGCCACTCCCTGTCTGCCCCCCAGCATCTCTGGTTTCGGTTCCCTCCAGTGTCTCTTCCCCACCAGCCTTTCACTGTCCCATTCACACATCTGTTCCTCTCTCCTGGCTCCTCACCGCCCCCCTCCCCCAACCCTCCCTTCTCTCTCCCACCCCGGCTTCTCCTGCCCTTTCATCTCCCCCTTCCTGGAGCTCACCCCCCTGAAGCTGCCGGTTCCATAGGCCAGGACTTCAAAAGGAGATCAAAGCTGGGTTCCCCCATCAAAGACCAGGCTCTGCCAGGAGCACCCCCCCCCTTACACTATAACTCTCCCTGACAGGCCAGAGTCCCACATCCCAGCACCCCAGGAAGCACATTCTCAGCCAGCGCCCCATGCTGGAAAGGCTGCTGTGTTTGCTGGAAAGTTCCCAGCACTTAGGATTCAAAAAACTAGCAGAAACCCAATACGGCGAGCCCCTTACTGGCTGTGTGACCTTGGGCAGGTCCCTGAACCTCTCTGACACACAGCTACATTATGTCTAAATGGGCCATCGTTCACCTTATAGGACTACCGAGTGGACTAAAGGAGGGAATGCAAGTAAAATATCTAGTAGTAGGTAGTATAGTAGGTGCTCAATAAGTGGTTGCGTTGACTATTACTGCTACTACAAAATCGTCCAGAGACGAGAGTATGTAGAAATGAGAGCAGAGGTGTCCAGGGAGTGAGGCCTGCTGCTACCTCAAAAGACAGGGCTCCAAACATCTCAGTTTGCACCTGAATCCTGCTCACCGGCCGCCCGGGGCCTCAAGAGCACATGGTTTTGGAAGCCACCGCCATCAACCCGGCCAGACGCTCGGCTCTGTCTCCGGCCAGGGCCCTCCTGCCCAGGCAGCCCCTTCTCCCCAGCCTCCGGCCCGGGTCCTCGCTGTCAGCCTGCGCCCGGCCCCATAGCCCTCAAGGGGACGACGGCGTCTGGATGGGGTGGGAGGTGGCGCCAAGAGGCCAAGGCTGCACTTATGAAACTTTTCTTGGCTCTGAACATCAGGAGGACGTGACTTGAGTAAGTCCCTAAACCTCCTGAAGCTTGTTTGCTCATTTGTCAAATAAGGGGTGAGCAGCTTCAAATCCCGCTTTGGCTGCAGACTGTGCATACATTATAATTTTAAAGAACCAAGGAGGTAGAACTCGAGGCTTTCTGAGCCCCTCAGGACCAGGAGACTCGAAGCCGATCTTCAGTCCTCACTGCTTCCCTCAGCCGGCAGCCATGGCCACTCGTCTCCGCCAGAGCCTCCTCTGGTCCCATTTCACCAGGAAGTAACTGAGGCTCAGGGGGATGAAGGGGCCTGCCCTCCCTTCCCTGCACCATCCAGTGGGGCTTATTCTCCCCAGGTTGCAAATGGGCATATGGGAGCTCAGAGCCGAGGACCACAGGCCAGTCTCTGTGCTGCCGGCCGCCCCACACACTCTTCCACTTCCTCCCCACTGCCCTGCACTGGCTCCACCCTAGATGTCTGCCCCCAATTGTCCCCCCAGTCCCAGGGCTCCCCAAGGCAGCACCCACCCTCCAGATCCCCTGCCCCCCCCCCCACACACACACATACTGAGGAAAGCAACCTCCCCCTTCCCCGCTTCCGGGCTCAGCAAGCCCTCCACCAACCCCCATGCACACTTTCTGAGCCACCCAGGCGCCCCCTCCCAGACCTCTGATTTGAGTCTTCCCTTCCCTTCCCAAGGACAGCCTTTGCTCCCGGGACACCTCATCACCTTGGTTATTCTTCCTTCTCTCTAGACCCGGAAGAGTAGGAGACCCAGGTTCACCCCTGGAAGGGTCTTGGAAGCCAAATGGCCTGAGTCTTATGCTCAACATCACCAGAGGCCAGGAGCCGCGCAGGCCAGACAGGGCAAGCAGGCCAGGGGCAGAGAGGGCGCGAAAGCCTTCCCCAGAGCCGGCCAGGCGTTAGGCAGAAGCACTCTGGCATCAGCGGTCTTGGTTACCCTGGCCCTCGGGGCCAGACCCTTCGAAATGGGGTTGGTGGGATGGAGCTCCCCCTGCTGGACAGCCCAGGAAATGTGCCCCAGTCTCACCCAGGTGAGCTGCCCCCAAGGAAGTGGCTGTAGGATATGCGTATTGGGTACCTGGGGTCCTGGAGACACCCCAGCCAGGCTCAGGGACATGGGAGGAGCTGACGGAGGGAAAGGAGATGGACTGTGAGGTGCCATGCGGTAGCCATCATTCTACCGGTTCCCTCCCTCTGCCTCTCCCCACTTCCCCTAGAACTCCAGGATCAGACGTGCCGGGCCCCTGGCCCTCCAGAGCCACCTTTACATCTGGAAAGACCACCTCCTGTTGCTGGCTGTCCACCTGTCCCACCTGTGCCCACTTCTTCCGACCTCTTCACTGGCCTCCCTGGGCTCGGTACCTGCCTCGAATGGCATCCATAGAGAGGACACTGTCCCCTCTCCATACCCACCCTAGCCCACAGCTGCTGCTTTAGGCCAGCCCAGGACAGAAGCCTCACCTTGCATCCCAGTCTCCTCCACCCAGACCCACAGAGCCCTGAGATTCCACTTCCCTTCAGTCCCACACATGAGGGGGCTGGGGTGAAGTTGAGAGTGAACAATTATAACCCCCCCCCCCCAGACCATGGACGTGCACGGATCTGGCTAAGAGTGAGCGGGTGTGTCTGAGTGTGAGCAGGTATGCATGTTTTCCCATCCCCACGCACTCTCCATCCTGTCACTGAAGTTTCCAGAGCTCCAGCCCTGACTCCCCTTCAGCCTCCCAAGCTCAGCAGCACCCAGGCCTCTAGGCCCAAGACCACTGCCCCATGACGAAGCTCTCTCAGGTTTCCAGAACCCCTCAAACTACCTCCAAGCTCAAATACCAAGCTCCTGCTTCCACTCCTCACCATCTCAGGCCTCATAGGCAGATCCCCTCAAACTCAGACCGGATCATAGCTTCCGCTCGCCGCTCAGAGCCTGAGTCACCTCTGTCTGGTCAGGTGCCCTTGCCCACCATCAGGAACAGGGAGGTCCAAGAGGCCTGGGGGTTCCCAGACCATGAGGTCTTCCAGCAGGAAGCTTGCACAGCTTCTAGGCCAGTCCTGTGCCAACCTGGTTCTCCTTAGACTGGGGAGGAGACAACCTGGGAGCCACAGGAAGTCCCTGCCTTCCAGACTCTGGGGCCTGCCCAGAGCGAGCTCATGTGCCGTCGATGGAGAGGGCCCTGGAGACATCAGGGCGGGGGCCCCCGAAGGCTGCCATCTGCCCTCACTACTCACAACTGCCCGCAGATAGGCCCTGGGAGAGCACGGGGAGGAAGGAACTGGCACAGTCTGGCAGCCACAGTCCCCAGAGCACTGGACCAAGAGGCAGCCATCTCCGATCTCTGAGTCTGCCTTTTCCTCGCTCCTGGACAAGCGAGGGCCAGAGGATGCCAGATCAGACAGGCTCCTGTGAACAATGATGGGGGACAGGAATGGGTCACCCCCAGGGCAGTTTAGGAAAGCCTCCACCTTCTAGATAGGAGAAACTCCTCCTCCCCCAGATTCCCCATCTCATCCCTACCCCGTGGGCTGAAGAGGTTTCAAGCGGCCTTTGTCTTCCCCACCAATTCTTCCCATCTCAAGAGCCCAACTGCCACCCGAGATCTATTATAGGGATCACTAGAAGCTGAGGCCAACCCTGACGGAGGCTCAGGGGGCTCTGGAGAAAAGGCCTAGCAGAAGGTCAGGGCAGCCAAGTGAGTATGTAGGTAAAAGGGCCTAAAAGGTCAGGGCAGCCAAGTGAGTATGCAGGTAAAAGGGCCTAAAAGGTCAGGGCAGCCAAGTGAGTATGCAGGTAAAAGGGCCTAAGAAGGAGCTGGGACCGATATCATCTTCCTGGCCGTTGACAAGAAAAGCAGTTGAGGCCGTCATCCACATTTCCAGCCAGCTTCCCCTGGCCTTCCCCCCACCAACCGGAACCCAGTCCTCATGCCCAAACCAGAACCCAGCGACAAGAGATGTGCAGAAGGGCCACAAACAGTCGTGTTCAGAGAAGCTCATAACCCTGGGAACACACGGCCCCAGCCCAGGTCCCGCTAACCTCAGTGCTATTGCTTATTTCAGGGCAGGGTGGGTCACTGTATTGTAATCCCTCCATCCTGATTTTAACAAGGTGTTGTCCAAACATGTACGGGACAGAGAGGTACAGGCTGCGTGGTGCAGCGAGCTGGGCTCCAAGGTTTGTACCGGGGTGCCCCGAGGAGCGCAGTGTCATTTCACAGAACTCTCTCGCTGGCCTAGTGCCAACTTCCTCGTGGTTTCTTTGAATGCTGAAATTGTGCTCATCGAACGACAGAGCTAAAAGGAATTAGAAATTATTCTGTAGTGAAACTGGTAATCCAAAAGGCCTGTGAAAGACACAGGGGTAAAACAAAACCCCCGAATTAAATTTAACAGAGATGAATGTGTGGTCCTTGATCGAGGTTCAAACCTCAGTCACACACATTTGGGATTAGCAATTCCTGGATTGGTTGCAGTTCGTGTACACTATCGCATTGACAGTATGTTTAAAATGAGGTTAACTGGGGGCTCAGTTAGCCTGGGTGGCTCAGTCCGTTAAGCGTCCGGCTCTTGGTTTCGGCTCAGGTCATTGATCTCACAGTTTGTGGGTTTTTTGTTTGTTTTTTTTTTTGTTTGTTTTATTTATTTCTAAGAGAGAGAGACAGCGTGAGCAGGGGAGGGTCAGAGAGAGAGGGAGTCACAGACTGAAACAGGCTCCAGGCTCTGAGCTGGCAGTCAGCACAGAGCCCGACGCGGGGCTCGAACCCACGAACCGCGAGATCATGACCTAAGCAAAAGTCGGACGCTTAACCGACTAAGCCACCCAGGCGCCCCTACAGTTCGTGGGTTTGAGCCCCACGTCGGGCTCTGTGCTGACAACTAGCTCAGAGCCTGGAGGCTGCTTCAGATTCTGTGTCTCCCTCTCTCTCTGACCCTCCCCTGCTCATGCTGTCTTTCTCTCTCTCAGAAATAAATAAAACATTAAAAAAATTAAAACAAACAAACACAGGCAAAGCCAGAGCAGGGGCTTCTGGGCCAATCCTAGCCCCCTTCTGGCCAAGTGTGGGCTCTCAGCAGGCTGATTGGAATTAACACCCACTGTAGCGACAGACATGTATGGAGCCACTATTGTGCCCAAAACAAAAGAAACCAAAGAGAACCGTCCATTCGATTTCTAATTCAAAGAGCTTACTGTATAATTGGAGGAAGGAGACAGAAAGTATGAGGGAACCAAAGAAATAGTAATTCTGTTTCCATAAACCCCACGTGAAAATCAGCCAGCTTTCTTGTGCCTCAGTAGAAAAATAGTAATTTAAGATTGGCACGCAGCTGCAGAGGTGTGGACACAGACACTCCATGCTCTGGGAACACAGAGGAAGAAGAGTGGTGCTATTAAAAATAATAGCAGCTGTAACTATAGTCTGTTAATAGTTACAGTTAATAGTAA
The DNA here is from genome assembly GCF_008692635.1 of Crocuta crocuta. NCBI lineage: Eukaryota > Metazoa > Chordata > Mammalia > Carnivora > Hyaenidae > Crocuta > Crocuta crocuta. Next base: position 4,411,779 of record NW_027527824.1, read on the forward strand.
CAACAAAAGTGGACATTTCCAGATACAGTTAAGACCACTCCTTGCTTGGGGAGAGTCGCCAGGGAGGCTGAGTGACCAGAGAAAATACGAGGAGGCTCCTGGAGCCATGTGCCCACCTCACTTCTAAGATCTGTGTGTCCTCGCTCTATAGAATATAGGACATTATAATGCCTTTTTTTTTTTTTAATAGTAACTCCTAGATTTCTAAGAGTGTTGTATGTGTTGGGCCCAGTGCTGGGAGCTTCGGGTACATTCTAGTTTAATTCTGAATGATCCACATGCTCTCTTGATGCCCTTTTAAGGGTTTTGGAATCACTCTGTCCTTTCATATTCAGGCAAACAGGGTCCCACTCTGCACGCTCTCCAAGATTCCTGAGAATCGTCAGGAATGAATCGGCATTTTCTTGATTCCCTCTCACTCTGATTTCCTCTTCTTTCCCAATCTTGCTCTGAGCTCCGGAGTCCGGGCCGTTTTTGTCTTCGCGTTGCCCTGGCAGAAGTGACGATTCCGAAACCAGACCTGGGGTGGGTGGGAGCGGGGAGAATCCAGGAAGGCTTCCTGGAAGGCAGTGGGGAGGTTCTGCCTTTTCCTTCATTCTCACCCCCCAATGACATAAGACAGAACCCAAGAGAATTGTACTGAAAGTTGGGAGTAACTGGGGGAGAGCGGGAAGTTTTCTAAGCCTTGCAAACCGCTCGAAATTTACAAAACCAGACTCCCTGTCCCTGCAAGTCCCTCCCTGCCCTCCACACCTCCGGAGGTGACTCCAGCCTCCAGGCCAGCTGCTGGGCGCCCTCACACCTGCCCCGCCTTTTCCTCTGGGGGCGAGCGCTGGCTGGAGAGCTTTATCTGTCGCAATCAAAAGGGTCCTTTTCCAAAAGAAGGATCCCTGTGTCTGTGCCAGGTCGGCGCCTTTCTCTAGAATGCCAAAGCAGCTAGAGACACACGCTTGATTCACAACAATCCGTGCCACGGTGGCCGCCGTTTGCACGGGGAGGAACTGAGCTCAGTGTGCAGTTGAGAAATCCGCCCAGTGTCACAGAGCTTAGTACGTGGTGATGTGTGGGTTTGAAACCGGTCTGTCGGCTCCAGAACCACCCCTTTTAACTATGACCCTCGTCTTCACAGAGGCCAGGCTGGGAGAACCTTGAAGGACGGGGGCGTACCAGGCAGAAAGCAATAGCATGTGCAGAGCCCAGAGCAGCTGGGCCAGAGCCGGCCCGGAGGCAGGGAGCCTGGGAAGAGGCTGGCACAGAGGAAGGGCAGCCTGCCTTAGCAAGGGGGCCCCAGGGAAGGATAGCAGGGGGTAGAACCGGGAAGCTAATTAGGAGGGAAAACTTAATGGACAAGTGGGTCAAATCCTACAGGACGACCGACCTTGGAGGGTGAGAGAGAGACAGGAGCCAGAATCATCCAGATTGCTGACAGGCAACCGGGCCGATGCTCACTGAGGGAGTGATCATCAGGAAGGCAGGGAGGGGGCGTTTACAATGTGTTCGCATTTGCACATGTGGAGACAGAGGTGCCCCTGAGAGAGATGTGCATGCGCGTATGTCAGGGTGTGGCTCCCCAGTTCCCAAGACAAGCCTGCACTGGACAGGCGCTCACAGGCCTATGGATGGTAATTCCATCCATGGGGAGGAAGGACAAGCTCACGTGGGACGGCCTGGGAGGGAGAGGCTCAGGGCCTCGGATGCCACCGCAGAGCACTCTGGGGAAGGGAGGGCCCCGGGAGAACAGCTGTCCATCTGAGGAGACAGAGGTGAGAGAGGAGGATTCTGGGAGAAGTCACAGCTAAGTCAGAGGGGAGGAAGGAGGGACGGGAAATCCAACAGGGCGCTTCCACGGTGTCAAATGCCGCTTGAGCCACAGATGTCCTGAGAATGTCACTGGACTTAGAAACGGGGCGTAGGTGCCAGAGGGTTCCTGGTGACTTCCAACACCACAGGCGATTCCACTCAGAGAAAGAACACCCGGAGGCCGATTTTTAGTGGTTTGGAAAGTGAATGAGAAGTGGGAACATAAGATAACA
>NW_027527824.1:4413958-4433218 GCF_008692635.1 Crocuta crocuta
TTGTTTTTGAGAAGGGACAGAGTTGGGCAAGTACAAATGGTCATGGAGGAGCCAGCGACAGTGGGCAGGGGAGCGGCAGAAGCCAGAAGTGAAGACTCAGACGGAGACAGACTGGAGACCTCTGTGGCTTAGATGTGGCTCCAAGGCTCCAACTAGCATCCCCTACAGACAGCCTCCGTCACCGACATCTGAATCGACAGAAATCCACTAGGAAATGTGGGCCTGGGCACCAACCATGGTCCCAGGAGGGTCACAGAAGGAGTGGAAGATGGCTCCTGATGGACTGTCCCGGCCCCGCAGAAGGGCCAGGACCCAGATGGAGGTTGAGGAGGGGCTGCTCAGGAAATGCTGTGACAGCCAGGGGCCTTCTGGGCCACAGCAAAGCTCTCCCTGCTCGCCCTCCCAGGGGGGTCTTTGTATGGTCCCTGGACCACCCCCTTGAGCAGCCCGTGCTGGCTTGCATGGACCTGGGCTTCTGTCTCCCTCTGCCCTCTGAGACTTACCTGCGTGCCTATACCTCCCTCCTGGGTGCAGAGTATCCTGGCCTCTGGCTCCCTGATTCAGAGCAGAGCCTGGCACCCAAAGGACCAAGCTCTTCCCTGGGCCTGTCTCCCCCACAGGCTTCTGGAAGCTGCCTGCAGACCCAGCTCCCCCAGCCTTCCCGCCAAGTCCCCAGGCTGACTTAGTTCCACCAGATCCCGTTTCCACACCATGATGACAATGGTGCTCATGACATGTGCTACCCACGGACTCCTTCATCTAGCGTACTCTTCCGGAGCACCCACCACTCGCCCAGCACTTGGCTGAACACCAGCTCCATCCCTGCCCTCGTGCTGCTTGCCTTCTTCCCTTCCAGGATCGTGCCTGACAGCTTTGCTTGTTTTGTCCTATTTATTCTTAGGGCAACCCTATGAAATAGGCACCACTCTCTCCTTTTTGTAAGAGAAGAAACTGAGGCGCAACATGGTTAACAGTCACACCACTTGTAGATCACAGCACCTTGACCTACCCCCTCAGTCTCCGCCACCTGCCAGCAGAACTGACCCTCCACTTCTCTGCTTCTCTGAGAACGGGGTCTCCAGGTACCTACCCTCCTCTGGAGCCACCCCTTCCCTCCTTCTGCCTCCTCGCTCCTTCCTTCTCTCTCGTCCCTCAACCTTTGGAGGAAAGGATATGTTGAGGCCAGAGACCAGGGTCTGAGGCCAGCTTCTGGCTCACCAGCTGAGCAAGCAGCAGGCTGTGTGTGTCACTGCTCAGAGCCCAGGTTCCCTCCTCCCTGAAATGAGGGTAATGGTCTGGCTCTGCCCTCTCGAGAAGGCACAGGGAGAGGCAAAGAGGTCAGTGACCAGAAAGTGCTTTTGAAGGCGCCCACGGGGCAAGGGGTTACTCTCATGAAAACCTTCTCCAAGCGGAAGCCCGGCACCAGCAAATTCCGTGCGAATGTGTGCCACGGCCACTGAGCTCCCCGTCCCAGGCTGTGCCTGCCGCAAGCGCCTCGCTGGCTGTGTGATGGAAAGGTTTTCCTCTTCCGAAGGAACATCAGGAGTCATCTAACAGGGAGAGAAAGGAACTGGGGGTTTTCCTTGCCCTTTGGAAGTCACAGCCAAGGAAAGAAGACAAGATGCTCTTATTAAGCGCCTATTATATACGGGGCCCTAAGCTAAGCACTTAGTGCACAGCACCTCATTTATTTCTAAAAAGCTTTTCGGACTAAAGTCCGACCATCTGCACTTTACAGAGAAGAAAATTAATTTAGTGAAAGTTACCAAACTTTGAAGTGGTAGATTTGGGACTCAGAACTGGCCCTGTCTGATTCCAAAACTCACGCTTCTCACACGAAGAAAAACTCAAACCTGCCTGAAATCCCTGCTGACGGCCAGCCCCTCCGACTGCAACCTCAGCAATGTCACTCCGCGACAGCCACCCGTGTCCCTCCCTGTCTGCCTCTGCACTAGACTGCCAGCTCTCTGAGGACGCAGACTGTATTAAATTCTTCTTGGTACCCCCTGACTGTTGGCACCGAGCCGGGACCACGGAAGGCATCAACGAACATGAGCCGAATGACTGAATGGTCAAAGACTCATTTTTGTCTTAAGGATAAAGTCATGACTCTTCAGATACAAATATAAAATCAACCTGTTTCACACATTTTATTTGACTCCTTGATTAATGGGGGACTCGTTAGGGTGTTGTGATTGGATCAAAGGAAAACTCAAAAGAACCTCAACTATAAATGTCTTCATCTGCTCAGGCTGTCTTCCAAAATAACGGAGACTGGGGGCACCAGTGGGGCGGGGGGGGGGCGCGGTGCTGACAGCACAGAATTTTTCTCTCACCGTTCTGGAGGCTGGGAGTCCTAAATCAGGTAAGCATAGTCAGTTTCCGATGAGAGCTCTCCTTCTGGCTTATCAACAGCCGCCTTCTACTCTGTCCTCACTGGCCCTGGCCTGGTGTGTGCGTGCACAGGAGTGCGGGGAAACAGAACGGGCTCTCAGGCATGTCTTCTTTCAAGGACACTAATCCGACCGGATCAGAGCCACACCCTATGACCTCATTTAACCTTAATCACCGCCCAGCAGTTCCAGCTTTTAATTCAGTCACAGGTCAAGGTAGGAATTTGAGGGGAGGCGGGACTCGGACATTCAGTCTGTAACAACAGGCCAAGGATCGTTGAAATGAAGTTAGAGACAGATGTAAAATGGGTCCATCCACCAAGCTGTAATCAATGCATTCCAGGGAACACCAGTTGCATTTTTAAAGACAAAGAGTATTTGGGGGCGCCTGGGTGGCTTAGTCAGTTAAGCGTCCGACTTTCGCTTAGGTCATGATCTCGCCGTTCGTGGNCTGCTCAGGACATCCAATAATCTTTCCGGTCCACTTCAGTCTTTTGCAATGTTTCCCTACAGAGTGAATCAGTGAATCAATAGACGCAGCTGTCCAGGCCATGGCAGGACGTGCCCTCTGCCCAGCCATCCCTAATGTCATCTCACTTGGACTGCATTTTTTTTATTTTTTAAGTAGGCTCCAAGTCCAGCGTGGAGCCCAAAGTGTGGCTTGAACTCGCAACTCCAGGATCAAGATCTGAGCTGAGACCAAGGGTAGAGTGCTTAACCAACCGAGCCACCCAGGCGCCCCCTGGACTGCACTTTTACACGCTTCACTCTACTGCCACCAACTGGGGGTCCTCCCCCAGCCTGGCCCCTGGACCTTTCGACTCCCACCCACAGGGATACTGACACCCAAAATTCATATTCACAGCTGCCTTTGGAATGGAGTATCTCCTTTGTCTAGACTAAAGAAGATTGCATTAAGATGTCCTAAAAGGAGGGGGTCCTCACATGCTGAGCAGCTAATAGCAAGGGCACAGGTGGACTGGGGCGGGGGGAAAAAGCCCTGTGATACTGGACACCGTAGGCCCTCACAATTGGCATTGACCCAGGGAAGATCCCCTTAGCTCAAGAAAGAGGGTGCACTCTACTCTCCTCCTGGAAAGGGGCATCCCCAGGCTGCTTAGACCCCAAGGGCTCCTTTACCAAGGGGGTGCTGTTGCAAAGTTTCAACTCTTCCCAGAAACTGCACTGACAGGGACAGAGTATAAGAGGAAGAACAGGAGCATGGAGGACGTTCCCAGTGGAAACATCAATGGAAAGCAAGCCCTGGGGCGTCTCAGTGCCAGGAAGAGCCCAACTAGCTCACTGGGAAATTCAATCTTGACTTCAGATCCTCTGGAAATCCAACCTTGGCTCTTGGAAAACCATTTCTGGCATCTTTCTCCACTTTCTTTTTATGAAAGTCAAGTTCTACCTGCAAAACAGAGTTTGTGGCACAGGTCCATGGCCCTTCTCTCTGGAGGAACAGTCCGTGCAAAATGGTCCAGAGTGGCATCAACACTTGATGCCTCACATCTCCAGCCGGGACTGGCAATAACCTATAACCACTCTGCTGGGGTCTCAGTCTGATCAGGCTGCTGTAACAGAATGCCACGAACCGGGGGTGAGGTGGGGGGGAGGGAAGGGCTTAGAAACAACAGGAATCCATTTCTCACAGTTCTAGAGGCTGGAGCAGCATGGTCAGAGCAGAAGGAAGACAACAGACACCTCTAGTTTCCTTTTAGGAGGGCACTAATTCCATCATGAGGACCCCATCCCCATGACCTGATCACCTTCCAAAAACCCCCACCTCCTAAAACCATCATGCTGGGGGGCTAGGAATTCAACACATGTATTTGAGGGGGACACAACATTCAGTCCATTGCAGCTGGCACCTCCCACCCATGGCACCTGGGTGTCAGTCATCATTCTAGACATATTTGGCCTTGTCATTTTCCTGCCTAAAACTTTTTGGCTTCCAGTCCCCTACAGGATAAGGCCCACGATGTCTAAGGCATGTCACACCATCACGGCTGGCCACTCCTCTCTTCACTCCCTGGCCCCTACCTTGTGCTCAAACGTCACAACTCTCGGTAGTTCCCCACATACCTTGAGCCAGTTTTCAATTCTCCACGACTTTACTCGCACTGCTTCTGCTGCCCGGAGAGCCAGTCTCACATCCCTTCCCTACCAGCTCCTATCTCCTGGGAGGTGTAGCTCAGATGTCCTCCTGCCCCTCCTCCCGCACCCCTCCCCGCACAAGCTCTCTGCTCCATCGTGCCCTTCTCGCCGTTACATCATACCTGTTCGTATCTCCGCTCCCCCTTCCACTCAACTGTTGGCTCCCCAAGAACAGGGCTTGTCTCCTGTACTGGGTTGAATAGCGTCCTCTCAAAATTCATGCCCACCTAGTAGCTACAAATATGACCTTATTTGGAAATAAGATTTTGCAGATGTAATTAGTTAAGATGAGGTCACACAGGAATAGGGTGGGCCCTAAATCCAATATGACTGCTGTCCTTTTAAAGAAAAAGGAAAAAATTTGGAAGCAGAACCATACAGGGGACAATAGCATGTGGAGACAGAGGCAGACCAGGGTGATGCCTCCACATGCCAAGGAACACCAAGGATGGCTGGACACCCCCAAAAGCTAGGTGAGAGGCAAGAACAGATCCTTCTCTAGAATCTCGGAGGGAGCAGAGCTCTGCTGTCACCTTGATTTGGAGGCTCTGGTTTTTTTTTTTTTTAGTTTATTTATTTATTTTGAGAGACAGAGAGAGAAAGAGAGAGCGAAGGAGGAGCAGAGCGAGAAAGGGACAGAATCCCAAGCAGGCTCTGCGCTGTTATCGCAAAGCCTGACTGGGGGGCTCTAATTCACAAACCAAGAGATCATGACCTGAGCTGAGATCAAGAGTCAGAGGCTTAAGTGACTGAGCCACCCAGGCGCCCCTGATTTTGGGGCTCTGGCCATCAAAACTGCGAGAGAATACATTTCTGTTGTTTTAAGCTGCTGAGTTTGTGGTACTTTGTTACTAAGACCCTAGGAAGCTAAGACACATTTGGGTATGAGGGAGGGGTCGCTGCTGAAACAAACACCTAAAAATGTGAAAGCGGCTTTGGAATTGGATAATGGGTAGAGGCTGGAAGAATGTTGAAGTTTATGGTAGAAAAAAAAATCTCAACTAGCTGGAAGAGGCCATGGATAGAAATAGAGACATTCAAGGGGATTCTGGTGATAGCTCAGAAAGAAGTGAGAAGAGCTGTAAAGAAAGCTTCCACCATCTTACAGAACACGTATGTTGTCGTGAACAGAAGGCGGCTATCCTGTGAATGTTAAAGGTGCTTCTGGTGAACGCTCAGAGGGAAAGAAGGATCACGTTACTGGACACTGGAGGAAAGACAACCCTTGTAAAGAAATCCTTGTCAAATTATGTTCTACCATTGGATAGAAGTAGAACTTGGATAGTTAATGGAGATATTTTACACAGAGTCTGGATCCACGGCCTGCTTTCTCCTTGCCATTTATATTAAAATGTGAGAGGAAAGAGATAAACTGAGACTGGATTGCTAAGCAAAAAGGAACCAGGGGCACCTGTGTGGCTCAGTCTGTTGGGCATCTGACTTCAACTCAGGTCATGATCTCAGCATTCTTGAGTTCAAGCCCTGCGTCGAGCTCTGTGCTGACAGCTCAGAGCCTGAAGCCTGCTTCAGATTCTGTATCCCTCTTTCTCTGCCCCTCCCCTGCTTGCTCTCTCTTTCTCTCTCAAAAATAAATATTTTTTTTAAAAAAGGAACAGGCATTTGATGTGGAAAATTCTCAGCCTATCTAAGCAGTGTGCTCCGGAGAAAGGGCCAAGGGTATGACTGAACAACTTTTGCTAAAGAACTTGGGCCTGTGACCTATGGATTCAATCGCCCATCTCAGCAGATGTCGGGAATAGAGGTGTGATTATCTACAAAGGTCCTGTGGAGACCCCTCATGGCTAATGTTATGGATCCCTTTGACATACAGAGGAGATCTACAAGATTGTGTGTGTGTGTGTGTGTGTGTGTGTGCGGGCGTGCGTGCGCGTGTGTGCATTTTTTTAAATTAACTTTTTATTCGAGTATAACGTATTTAAGGAAATGTACACAAACCATGGGTGTCACAAAGTAAGTATACCTGTGTCGTTAGCCTACTGATGAAGAAATAACACATTAGCATCCCAGATGTACCCTCACATCCTGTCCCTGTCATTACCCTCCCAAGGTTAACCATGTTCTGACTTCTTTCTTTTAAATATACTTATTTATTTATTTTCAACTTACATCCAAATTAGTTGCATACAGTGCTCTAATGATTTCAGGAGTAGGATCCAGGGATTCACCCCCTACATCTAACACCCAGTGCTCATCCCAACAAGTGTCCTCCTTAATGCCCCTCAACCATTTAGCCCAGCCCCCTCCCCAGCCCCTCCAGCCACCCTCAGTTTGTTCTCTGTATTTAGGAGTCTCTTATGTTTTGTCCCCTCCCTGTTTTTAGATTATTTTCGCTTCTCTTCCCTTATGTTCATCTGTTTTGTATCTTAAATTCCACATATGAGTGAGAGACCTACAAGATTTTAAAGAATTTTACATCACTAGAAACACTAGCAGTCTAGACGGAAAGGAACAGCGATGGGACAACATGAAGGAAGAATGACTCGGAAAGCAGAGTCACAGATGCATAGACCAGAGAGGGAAAGCCACCCCCAAGGGCGCAGAGAGGGAATCAAGCCACAGAGACTTATTCTCAGGCTTTGAAGCCTTATGAAACTTTCCCTGCTAGATTGCAAATTTGCTTTAAACCAGTAACCCCTCTGGTACCTTCTAACTTCTCCCCTTCATGATGGGAATGTCCATCCTATGCCTGGACCACCACGGGACTTTGGACATAGATAACTCGCGTTCTGGTCTCACATGTCCACAGATGGGAGGGCAATTCGGCCCCAGGAAGGCTCATGCTCAGAGCACCAACTGTGCTCAATGTAAATGACTTACTTGATGAGATATGGAACTTTTTTGGGTTGATAATATTTAGATGAGATTTTCGAGTTATTGACAGAATGGTTAAGACTTTTGAGAACGTTGAAATAGGGTGAATGTCTTTTGCATATGACACAGGTAAGAATTTGAGGAGACTACAAGGTGGAATATAGTGGATTGAATACTGTCCCCCCAAAACTCATGTCTATCCAGAGCCTGTGAACGTGAACTTTATTTGGAAATAAAGTCCGTGCAGTTGTAATCATGTTGAGATGAACTTTCACTGGCTTAGGTAGACCTTAAATCCAATATGACTGGTGTCTTCTGAAGAAGGAAATCAGGAAATAGAGACACATGGGACAGAATGCCACGTGAAGACGGAGACAGATGGGAATGATGACTCTATAAGCCAAGGAACACCACGGATTGCCAGAAACCACCGGAAGCTAGGAGAGTGTTGTGGAACCAATTCTTCTCTAGAACCTCAGAGAGAGCCTGACCCTACCATCACCTTGATTTAGGACTTCTGGTCTCCAGAAGTTGTTGTAAGCCAACTAGTTTCTGGTACTTTGTTACTGCAGCCCTGGAAACAAAGGGCTTTCTTGTTAGAGCCCCAGACTTCATTATCCTCAGCAAATCACCAGAATCCAGGTTTCCCCTCAGAGGCTGGGACCTATATACAGACTGACACTCAGTCACCAAACCTGTCTGCAATGACCATCTTTTTAGCCCTCAGGGAGGGACCTTAAGCAGAGGATGAGTAGATATTGGCCAGACAAGAAGGGGGAATGACGTTCTGGTAGAGGGAACAGTATCTGCAAAAAACTAGTTGTGACAGAGAACATTTCTTGGATGAGCAAGTCAAAAAAGGTTAGCAGTGGGCACCTGGGTAGCTCAGTCAGTTAAGCGACTAACTCCGGCTCAGGTCACAATCTCGTGTTCGTGAGTTCAAGCCCCACATCGGGCTCTCTGCTGTCAGCCTGGAGCCCACTTCGGATCCTCTGTCTCCCTCTCTCTGCCCTCACCCGCTCATGCTCTCTCTCACTCTCTCTCTCTCAAAAATAAACAAACATTAAAAACAAAAAGTTAGCAGTGAAAGAAAGGAAGGGAGTGGAAGCAGAGAGAACCACATAAAAGAAACCAGGTTAGATCAGCAAGGGCCTTTTAGGCCAGATGAAGGGGACTGAAATTCACCCTTTGAGTAAAAAGAAGCCATTGGTAAGGCTCTAGTATACAGAATATACATACATAAAAACTCATAGATAGATAGATAGATAGATAGACCCTTTCAATTCAGCAATAAAAAGACATAAAGCCCAATTTAAAAACAGTCAAGGGATTTGAAGAAACCAAGAAGAAATATAAATGAGTAATAAGCACATGAGAAGTTGCTCAACATTATTAGCCATGAGAGAAATGCAAATCAAAACCACAACGAGGGGCGCCTGGGTGGCTCAGTCGCTTAAGCGTCCAACTCTTAATTTCAGCTCAAGTCATGATCTCACAGTTTGTGAGCTCAAGGCCCGCACTGGGCTTGTGCTGAGAGCAGAGAGCCTGCTTGGGATTCTGTCGCCCTCGCTCTCTGCCCCTCCCCGACTCGCTATCTCTCTCTCTCAAAAATAAAAGTAGGGGCACCTGGGTGACTCAGCTGGTTGAGCGTCCAACTTCAGCTCAGAGTTCATGGGTTCAAGCCCTGTGTCGGGCTTGCAGCTGTCAGCACAGAGTCAGCTTCATATCCTCTGTCCCCCACACTCTCTGCCCCTGTCCTGCTTGCGATGTCTCTCCCAGAATAAATAAGCTTTAAAAACAAATAAATAAAACTAAACTTAAACACACACATAATGAGACACAGTCACTACTTTACACCCACTAGGATGGCAGAGTTCCCATATGACTCAGCGACTCTACCCCAACATATATGCCTACGCAAACTGAAAATACATGCCTATATATACCTCGTACACTAATATTCATAGCAGCATTATTCATAATGGTCAAAGAATGGAAAGAATCCAAATGTCCCTAAACTGATGAAGAGATAAACCAAATATGGTTTATCCACAAAACAGCATTTTATTTTATTTAGCCATAAAAAGGAATGAAGTACTGACAACATGCTACAATACAGATGAGCCTTGAAAATATGCAGAGAGAAAGAATTCACATAAAAGGCCATGTATTGTAGGATTACATTCAGATGAAACACCCAGATTAGGCAAAGCCAGAGAGACAGCGGACTAGTGGTGGCTAGGGAGTGTTGAGGGACTAAAGAAGTGACTTGGAACGGGTACCCGGTCTCTCTCCAGGGCGAGGAACAGGTTCTAAGATTGATTCTGCCGATGGTTGTACAATTCGGTGACAAGACAGAAACCCATTGAGTCTTGTGATATGTGAGTTGTATGTCAATAAAAACAAGAAGGTGTCAGTAAATCGTTCTGAGCTGGAGGGTGGTGTGGTTTGTTGGCATTTTGGAAAGAATGTGCTCTGGCCCCCAGGGCAGAAAACAGTCTGGAAGCAGAGAAACCCCGAGTTAGAGGCTGTAAGTGGTGAGAGGCAATGGCGGCCCACACAGGAAGTGGACGGAAAAGGTCAGATCCAAGGAGCATATAGGATGGATGTTAACAAGTCTAAACATACACGGTCATAACTCAAGTGTGCAGAAACATGACTTTTTTTATGTCACTGTAACTGAATTTAACTTCGTTTTTGTGGCAGTTTTAAATAATGCCCTCAGGTGCACCTGGGTGGCTCAGTTGGTTAAACATCCAACTCTTGGTTTCGGCTCAGGTCATGATCTTGCAGTGCGTGGGTTCGAGCCCCGCGTCGGGCTCTGTGCTGACAGCGCAGAGCCTGCTTGGGATTCTCTCTCCCCACTCCTCTCTCTCCGCCACTCCCTGGCTTGTTTGCTTTCTCTCACAAAAAATAAACAAACAGGAAAAAAAATTTTTTTTCCTGTTTATTTATTTCTGAGAGCAAGAGACTGTGTGAGCAGGGGAGGGTCAGAGAGAGAGAAAGAGACAGAATTCCAAGCAGGCCCAGGCTCTGAGCTAGCTGTCAGCACAGAGCCTAACATGGGGCTTGAACCCACGAACCGTGAGATCATGACCTGAGCCGAAGTCGGATGCTTAACCAACTGAGCCACCCAGGTGCCCCGAAAAAAAATTTTTTTATGTCCTCAAAATGTGGACCAAACTCAGTGACTTAGTTTTAACTGACAGAATGGGGCTGAAGGTGCTGTATAACTTTCAAGGCTAGATTATAAGAGGATACATCTGTCTGTCTGTCTGTCTGTCTCCCTCTCTCTTCATCCCTCTCGGTCGCTCACTCTGCAAAGACCACGGCCATGCCGTGAGGACACCCAGGCACCCTGTGAAGACCCCACGTGGACAGGAAGGAGCCCTGCCGTCAACAGCCAGCACCAGCTTGCCCGGCCACATGTGTGCACCACCCCGGAAGCGGTCCTCACACCCAGCCCTGAGTCCCTGGGTTCTCCAGCTGTGGCCACAGCCCTCGCAGAGCAGAGACAAACCGTGCCTGCTCGCCTTCACAGGATTCCTGGCCCATCGAAACCACGAGAGATAATAAAAGTCATCCCTGCTCCAGGTTACTAACTTGTGAGGTATTTTGTTACGCGGAAATAGATTAACTCGTACAGCTCTGAAGCCCTAGTTCTGCTGACAGCAGAGAACATTTCACCTTGCCAGGTAAAGGTGATGGGGTCACTTCCATTTTATTTTATTAGTTTAGTTTAGTTAAGTTTATCTTTAATTTAATTTTATATTTTATTTTATTTTACTTTATTTTGAGAGAGAGAGAGTAGTTAAGAGGGGCAGAGGGAGATTTCTTTATTAAATTTTATTTTAATATTTTTTAATGGTTATTTATTTTTGAGAGAGAGAGAAACAGAGCGTGAGTGGGGGAGGGTCAGAGAGAGAAGGAGACACAGAATCCGAAGCAGGCTCCAGGCTCTGAGCTGTCATCACAGAGCCCAACGCGGAGCTCAAACCCACAAACCACGAGATCATGACCTGCATCAAGGTGGGACACTGAGCCAACTGAGCCACTCAGTCACAGTGAGACAGAGAGAGAGAGAGAGAGAGAGAGAGAAGCCCAAGCAGGCTCTGAGCTGTCAGTGCAGAGCCCAATGCAGGGCTTGAACTCACAAACTGTGAGATCATGACTTCAGCTGAAACCAAGAGTCAGACCTTAACCAACTGAGCCACCCAGGCGCCCCCCAATGAAACTTTATTTATAAAACCAGGCAGCCAGCCCAAGGGCCATGGTTAGCCAATTTAGTGGGCTTTTTTTTTTAAGTATTGCATTAAAATATTCTTTTTCTTAAATGTTTATTTATCTTCAGAGAAAGAGAAAGAACAAGGGAGGGGGGAGGAGCAGAGAGAGAATTCCAAGCAGGCTCCACACTTGGCACGGCAGAGTGTCGGGCTCAATCCCACAACCATGAGATCACGACCTGAGCCGAAATTAAGCGTCAGATGCTTAACTGACTGAGCCACCCAGGCGGCCCTAAAATATTATTATCTTATAGGGCTGCTCCTCTCCTGTAGCCTTGACTTGTCCCACGAGCCCTCATCTCACAGACTGGGGGCCACTCTGGATTTCCTGGAAACCCGCCACAGGCCAGGAACCAGAGGGGTAGCCACAGGAGGCTGATGCAAGAGGCAGCGTCTCAGGCCCTCTTGCTGCCGGAAAGGCACCCTTCTGCTCTGCCCCGTCTATCCCCTGCTAGTGCAGAACATTCTGGGACTTCCAGGGGGAGGGAGGTCACAAACTGCCTTGGGCTGGGCAGACTCACCTGATGTTCTCTATCACCGCCTTGCATTCTGCTCCCCAAGTGAAAGCTGGTGCTAGTGGGGCAGAGGAAAGACTCAACTAGTGTTTCTAAGCCTCTTCTGGCTCCCCAGCTTCCCCGGAAGGAACGCCTCCCTGTGTAGTAGAGCAACTACATTCAAGCCCTCGCCCCGTAGTTAACGGTATCTTTGCATCCACACCTTCAGTTCGCCGTGGATCCTAGATCACTACTCCGTGCCAAGCGTTTGCTAGAAGCCAGAGACGCAGAGGAAACTCTACCACTCGTGGAGCAAACAGCAAGAGGAGCCAATATACACAAATAATTACAGTAAAATCTTGCATATAAAGTACAAAACAATCAAAGTGCACACAGGCTTAGTCATAGCAGGGAAGAGAGGAGGATCCCCTCTCCCTGGAAGCCTGGAGAGGGGAGGCTGGGTCTCCTGAAGCCAACAAAGTGTCAGTAGATAATTCCCTAGGGAAGAGCACACAGAAGGACTGGAGGAGCAGCGGTGGAAAGTCACAAGACTGATTTAAAGAGAGAGAGAGAGGCAGTATTATACGGCGCAGTAGTGGGCAATTCACAGGAGCTTATCTGTAACCTGGGGACAGTCCTAATGCCCCTTAGGAGGCTGGTACTAAATGAGATACATCAAACACTCAGCACGGCGCCTAGGTCAGAGGATGCTACAACGGAAGCACAATGTTAACACCCGTCACTCATTACATCTTCAGTCTAACGTCAAAGGCACTGCATGAGAATAAAAGTTTAGTCCTATACATGCTTGCGCATGGAGAAAGGTTAATTCAATCAGTACAGAAGCGTCTGCTACCTCCCCAAACACTCCGTGGTTACATTTTAAAAATTCAGTGATCAGCTCAACCTTCTTGGAATTTAAAGCTAAACTGTTTCTCTCTTAAGCTCCAGAGCTCACCAATCAGAATCACTTTGCTCCCAGACTATTGTATCCGTGTCGAAAAATCCATTCAGCAGCTCAATTGCCTTCTTTGTTCTGGGCTGTAGCTGCCCTCCCCAGAGGCATGGGTGCCACTGACTGAGTGGGTGCAGGCCACCCTGCATTGAACACGTAGGCTTAATATTTCAAAACCATTATGCAGCCATTTAGGACATGGGTAGGATTTAGGGATGAGGCTTGGGGGGTGGGGGATGGTAGAACGATTAGGCCCAAGGGGCTTGATTTATAGAAAGGTTGGTCTTTGGGGGAGGGACTTTTTTGTTCCTCCTAGGAGAAACTGAGACAGCGTGCTAAACAATTCTACTTGGTGGGGAACTGGGTGGCATATACGTACTGAGCCCCTACTCTGTGGAATGCTATGTTCCAAAGGTTTCCCCCAAAGACGGGGACAGTGTTGCTTCTGTGACTTCCACTGAAAGCATCTTGTGGGGACCTCGCCTGGGGAGCGGCAGGCAAAACAGTCCCGGCTCTCAGGAGGCTAGAAGAAGTTTATCACGTGGTTTGGAATTTCGAAAAGTGAGCCTGTAATTTCTTCTTTTTTTTTAATTTTTAATGTTTTTTTTTTTTTTTTTTTTTTTAAATTTCTGACAGAGAGAGAGAGAGAGAGAGAGCAGGGGAGGGTCAGAGAGACAGGGAGATACAGAATCTGAAGCAGAGTGAGCCCGTAACTTCTAACAGGATGCTTAGCATTGGGAACCTGCCCTTTGGAAAACAGACTCTGCTGTTTGTATTTTCTGTCCCTACCCTCTGTCTTTTTAAAAATGCAGTTAAATTGGAAAACAGCAGCCTGTCTTGGACCAAGTTTAGAGAACCATGGGAAAGATTTAACTCCAGCCTGAGCTGAAGTTAAAAGAGAAAAGCTGTCCCTTCTGTCTCAGGGGCTGGTCCCCAAGCAGATGGGAGACCCTGGGGTTGGGGGTGGGGCGCAGGGAGGAGTCTGGGCTGGTTGGGGGGGGGCCTTCGGAGATGGAGAGAGGCTAGGGTCCCATTCTCCTGGTTTCCCCTGTTCCAATCACAGCTCCCTTTCTGCCCTGGGGGACCCATGAGAGCCCCCTCCTTGCCCTTTCAATATCTCCCCATTACTTGAGCTGGTCTGAGAGGCCTTCTGTTACTTATAAGTCACCATCCCTGACTAGAAGAACACCTTAGCCCAAAGGCATGATTCTAAGAGTAAGAATTCTGGGCAGAGAGGGGAGAAGGAGAAACACATACACACACACACCACCCTTAGAAGCTCATGATCCTTGTCTTCCTCACAGCAGGTCATTCACTCTTCGTTCTACAAATATCTATTAAGTGCTTACTGTGTGCCAAGCACTAGGGAAAAAAATGAATAAAGAAAGACACAGCCCCTGCCCTGCGGAGCGCCTATCTGATGGGGAGACAGATGGGTGGGTAAGCGGGCTGGGTGAGCGGTACAGGAGATATCAGCAAGAGCCCCCCCCTTTCTGGAATCCCCTCCTCCAAGGCACCCCGTTAAAATTAACTCCACCAATTAAAGGCGTCGTTAGGAGACAATGCTGCCTGTCTTCCTCTTTATTTTTAATTACAGGGCTTGGCCTAAAGTTGTCAAACCATTTATAATTAGAGCAGAGCTCTGAGCAGGCCTGGGGAGGGAAGGGAAGAAGGGGTGGGGGAGACAGGGGCTCCTGCCCAGCCCCTCCCAGGTCCTCTGCCTCCGGTGCAGCGACAGGCTGCTGCCCCCCTAATGGACTGGGTGGCTGGGAAGCACTCTCCGCTCGCCGCAGTCCCTCCCCACTGCCTCTCAGCACACACACCCTGATTATAGTCATTAGGGAGTCACCGAGAGGTGGGAGCACAGGAAGACAGGCGGGTGGCAGTGGCCTGGAAGGTGGGGGCGGCTGCAGCTGAGACAGGGCCAGCTCAGGCTGGAGAGCGGAGTCCGGAGAAAGAGCAGGGGCTGAGACTCCTCTCCTGCCCTCTCCCTGCGGGGAGGCATCCATCTCTCCCTAAAACAGGCCACAGCCCACACAGCAAGAAGTGCGTGAGGCCGGCACGGTGCAGGGGGCTGAAGACAAAGGGGTGCCCCTCAATCTGCCCTCTGGGTGCCATCTCGGCTTCACTGCACCCCTGCAACCACAGACAAATACAGAGCAGACTCACAGCACGCAGGGGGGCAGCTGCTGGAAAAGAATCTGGGAGAAAAAAGGCATGCAGCTAGCTGTAAACTTGACTTGGTGAGACCTGGGCTGTCACCTTCACCTACTGCTCAGACCCAGAGGGACAGAGCCCCTCCTCTTTCTGTTATTCAGGGGCACTCCTGTGACAAACAGCGAGGGTGGTTCCAGGGTGGCCCAGACCCCTGAGTTCCCAGCACCCCCTCCCCCACAGCACTGTTGTCTACCTGGGCCAAAGGCCGGGAGGGTGGGGAGGCCAAGCAGGCTGTGACCTGCCTGGCACAAGGGTCACCATCTTACCAGGGACAGCCAACCCTCCTAAGCGTCCACCCCCGGGAGCCCCTTCCAATGTGGGGACCAGGGGAATCGGGAACCAACCAACCAAGCACATTCCTGTCTTCACCCCCCACTCCAGCCTGCAGTGATCAGCGACAAGTGTCTTGAATGAGTTGTGTTCATGGAAAACAGCTATTTTATAGAAACCCCCACCCTTTCATGTTCCAGGAAAAGGCTCGCTGTGGAAAAGTACACTTCCCCCTAGGACTTGGATGCAAAGATGTCCCCTTGTTTACCTATGACAGCGCGAGACACAGACCCTGCAAACTTTTTGTCTCATAAATGATAAGCCGGGGGCGCCTGAGTGGCTCAATCGGTTGAGCGTCCGACTCTTGGCTTCGGCTCCGGTCATGATCTCACGGTTTTGTCGGTTCCAGCCCCGCAACAGGCTCTGCGCTGCCAGCGCTCTCTGACTCTCTCAGAATAAATAAATAAAAAAAAATAATAAATGATAAGCCAAGCCGTTTGTCCCCACTGGCCAATAGGGACAAAATGCCTGTTCACCTGACCTGACCAAACTTTAGTCAGGCCGCTCTCCCCTAGACTTTGACCCACCCACCGCCCAAGTCAGCATCAGAGCTCGGCAAAAACCTCTCCTTACCAACCTCTCCCAGGAATCAGCCGACCTTGGGAAGAACATTCCCATTCAGGCCACCTGCTTGTCCCATCCCCCACTGGTTCTTCTAGCCTTTGCTTTCCTTAACTAGAAAAAAAGTCCTTTCTGTCTGACCCTTGCGACGGTGAGGTCCCCTCCTGCTTCTGCAATTGTCTTTTCCAATGAAGTCTCCCCTCACTTCAGCCTGATTTGTTCTTCATGTGAGAACAGCCCTGGAAAAAGACCCTTCTCCCTCGAAATTGCCTCTCACAGGCATGTGCCCCCAGTGACTGCCTGGTTAAAGGTTACTTGGTGGGAACCTCCCTCTCTCTGCTCCCAACCAGCTTCTGGAAACGCCCGCATCAAGGCTTGCTGGTTAGTAACAAAAGCAAGCATATCTTGAACGTTGACTGTGAGCCAAGCTCTGTGCTAAGTACTTCACAAGCATTTTGGTCAACGTTTGCAGGCTGGGCACTTTCTCGGCTACGGAAATTCGCGCTCAGAGAGACATGGAGCAAATACGGCACAGGAGCACAGCCACAGGACGGCACAACCACAGGACGGCAGCTCGGTGGGTCTACCCGACGAGTCTTAAAATACCACTGTTTTCCCCTTGCCTCACGGGTTCTTTCTGAGGATTAAATAGCTTGACATACACGCAAGGGCTTAGAACGCAGCCTGGCTCATGGCAGGTGCTACGTAAATGGTTAACTATTGTTATTTCTAGTACTACCATGATGAGAATGGCACGCGCCACGATGTCAGAACGGTTGGGTCGTGCTGGGTCCAAGTCATACAACTAAAATGGATCTCTTTCTAATTTGCTACAAAACTTCTATAAAATTCCACTGTTTGCTTATTATGGTCATTGTTTATTGGCTCGGCAACTAGAATGTGAGCTCCGCAAGAGCAGGGCTCTCTGCGGCTCACCATCGTAAGTCCACCGAATGTCTACAACGCGTCCAGAACACAAGCATGGTCGAATGAATGAGTGAATAAAAGAATTCCAAGGCTTGTGTTCCTGAGCATTAGGCTCTCAGGCAGCCTTCTAGTCCCAGACCTGCAGCCTCCTTTTAAAGGCAGCCTTAGGGGCACCTGGGTGGTTGTTAAGCATCTGACTTCAGCTCAGGTCATTGATCTCCCAGTTCGTGAGTTCAAGTCCCCCTTCAGGTGAGCTCAAATCCCACTGCCGGGAACCAAGAGCCCTGCTTTGGGTGAGCCCCACTTCTCTCTCTCTCTCTCTGCCCCTCACTCACTTGCTCCCACTCTCTAGATTAATAAATAAATGCAGCCTAAACAACCCCTGGCCCAGGAGAAAAAAAACACCCAGTCTTTCCTTACACATCAGTAACAATGTCTTTACTCAGATATGGAATTTGTGGGTTCTGGAAATTTTTCACATGCATCATCTGGTGTGAACCACCATGAGTGTTTTTATCATCTGCAGTTTACAGAAGGAGAAACGGGAGTCCAGAGAGGGAACCCCACCTGTCTGCCTCTCCCTCCTCCAACCCCTTCCTCCCCCCACAACCCGGTCTCNCCCAGTCCCAGCCCTGCAGCCTCAGAGCGGGGGAGCCTGGCGTCTTCCCTTTCTGCTCTGCTAATTATCCTTTTAACTCGCACTGGCGTATTTTTGCCGTGCGATCTGCGGGTTTATTTTTATCCGCCTCTCTATAATGGTTTTGGGGCCGTTACTCAGGGAAGCTCCCGGCTCTGAGCTGCTCCCCAATTTACAATTGCAATTATGATCTCCCACAGAAACACATGCAGCTGGCATCAATTTTAAGCAATATTTTGATCATAATAATTAAAAAAGTAACTTATGGCATGCACGCGTTGGATAAATTAATGTTATTCCAAGGCTCTGCTCAAAGGCATGTAAGGGAGAGAGGAGTGAAAAAAAAGAGACGGTGCTCGGGTCTCTGGGCAGCCTGGGACTCTGGCTCCAGCACCTGCCGGCTTGTGGGCTCACAATGAACTTGCGAGCTGGGTTTAATATCTGTGTCCTTCAAGTTGAATGCTGCCTGTCCCCATCCCTCCCCCTGACACACGTGAAATTGATGGTTATTAAGGTATTTGGATATAAACAAGCCCATTTTCTTGTCACTGTTCCCCGGGCAGGTGACAGGCAGCTGAAAGGCTGTTCTCTCTAATTTGCTGTTCTAGACCCAAATGAAAGCAGGACCGGAGGGTTTGGGGGCCGGGACGGAAAATGGCACAGACCTCTGATGTCCCTGCTTCCCGCACATACGGACCTGCACCCATGTGCTCATTCATTCCCAGGTACCACTACACACACACACACACACACACACACACACACACACACACACACCCTCACACCTCCATCCACGACAAATTCACAGAATTCACACACACACTTCTACAAATCTGCTCTTACACATGACTCACAATCACAAGACAGACATCCCACACTTCGGTCCGCATACAGACTCACATGCATGCACACACTCATGGGCACACACGCTCATTTATAGGCACCACCTACACAGCTATCGATTCATAGCTACACAGGCACACGATTCATAATCACAAACAAGGCCTGCACACAGACTCACACAGTGAAACTCACAAGCATGCACGTATGCATGCACACGCTTTGATGAATTCTCTTCCACACACTCCCCTCTGGCTACACCGGTGGCCCCCAGCCCCCACAGCGGGCCAGGCTGCAAGGCAGCATCAGTAGAGGGATGGCTGTCCCCATGGAGAAAAGGACACACAAACCTCTGCACACCAATCCAAGGATTTATATCCTTTCTGAAACCGGCCCAGGGTCTCCAGCTTAAGTCCCCTAGTCTGGAGGGCCCAGGCAGTCATGTTCCTGTCCTCATTAGGCTGACTGCACAAATGGGAAGGGGGGAGAGGGGACCGGGGAAATCCCACTGTCTTTCCAGAACGGTTTACTTTTCTTTATTTGTATGATCATCAAGACTTCGGGTAAATGGCAAAAAAAGGAATCTTTTTAATACTAAAAAGATTTTTTAGTAAAATAAATATAATAATAATAA
>NW_027527824.1:4433243-4497848 GCF_008692635.1 Crocuta crocuta
TAATAATAATAATAATAATAATAATAATTAAACCCTCCTGCTTCTGTCCCATACCCCCTGGGCTGGAAGGCGCGCACGAGGCCTTGGACATGGCAGAGTTGAGCTTCCGGGTCTCTGAGTCAGATGCTTGGATTCAAATCCCCGGCTCCACCACGCATGGACGAAATGACCTCGGAAAGCGTTTCATTTCAGCTTCCTCCCCCGTGCCGCCCCCCCCTTCACACAGGACCAAGTGAGGGGCTGCACGCAGCCCCCCGCATGGCATGCACAGGACAGAAGCCCAAGATACCTCATCTGCCTATGGTTTTGTCGCTAACATCATCTTGAAGCCCGAGCTTCCTCTCCCGTTTACACAGCCACTTAACCACTTCTTTCTCCCCTCCAGGGGTACTCAGCCCCCTGGGGCCCTGCCCTGACCCTCCACAAGCCTCCCTTCTATCACCTACCAGTGTAGGTTGGGGAAAGCTATGGAATTTGGGGGCAAAAGAGGTGTGTTTTGATTATGAGCCTGTGAAGTAAGTCATCTGACCTCTGGGGAGCCTCAGTTTCACCACTGGTGAAATGGGGAGAATGATGCCTACATCCCCCATCTGGGAACGCTGAATGAGGCCAGGTCTGAGGATGTACCTTGAGTGCAAAGCCCTGGAAACACGTCAGTTGTCATGGTGGCTTTGTGTCATCAGCTGGGGCATCTCCTCCAGTCTGCTTCACCCCCAGAGTCTTCTCCTCAGGGTCCCCCCTCCCTCCCTCCCTTCCAGTCACTACCATGTTCTTTTCTTTCACCTTTCAACCCTTCTTTTTTCCCTCCTCTCCACTGGAGCCTATCATTGCTTTCCTGCAAACTGAATGGCTGGTTCCCTGTCTCCAGCCTCTCCTATGGCTTTGTCCTGCTCCTGGGAGGGACAGTCCACCTTCAGGCACGCCAAAAGCAAAACCCCGGCGCTCCAGCCCCCCAGGTAAAATCCACATCCCTCTACTTGGTTTTTAGTCTCCCCAACAATCCACCTTATTTCCCACCTGTGAGCAAAGTACAGGTAAGCCCGGCATTTCACCCAATCAGAGCAAAGAATCTACTACACACGCCTACATCAGAACCTCCCCCAACCCCCAGCCTTTACTCTGGCCACTCTGGCCACCCCTCCTCCCCAAAAGCCCTCCTGCTTCCCCTCCAACCCTACAGAACGCTTCTCCAAGCTCAGCACTCAGCTTAAGGAACCCCCTCCCACAGGCTTGTCTGGCAGCTCCAACCCACAGAAATCCCTGGCCTGGGGTTTTTTCTTTCGNATGACTTTCACTGCTTTTAGCTGATTCTTTGGATATTTACCTCCACATCTCTTTAAAATGTGCTTATGTTGCTACTTCTTTGTTTTTTCCATTTTGGGCACTATGTATTGACTTTCTACCACGTAGAATGAGGATCTGGCTCTCCTCCCTCCTGTCTGTCTGTCTCTCTCTCTCTCACACACACACACACACACATACACACACACACCACACTTCTCACCCTCCCTGACTAGTTATATTGTAATTTCTGTTAGAGCTGTAGGTACATGATTTTGACTCTAAAGATGCCATCCTGAGGTCTGATCCTTTGTGGGAAGCTTGTAGAATCTGTTCCCAGGGTCCTGAAATTTCACAACATTGTGCCGTGGTGGTGGCTGTTTTTCTGCTATCAGGCACTTGGGGGGCCCTTTCAGTAGGGAAACTGGAATCTTCCAGGCCCCGAGCAGCTCCAGTTAATTTCCAACTTCCTTCCTTCTGTTTTCTTTTACCCAAAACCCTTTGATTCACAAACAAAACCTCTTGAATTTCTCCTTCTATTTGTTTTAAGATTTTATTTTTAAGTAATCTCTGCACCCAAAGTGGGGCTCAAACCCAAAACTGGGATCAAGAGTCACATGCTCTACAGACTGAGCCAGCCCCCCTTCAACGTTCGTACCTTTCCTATTTTCCATCACTTTGTCTTCGTTGTTCTATTTTCTGGGAGATATTTTTTTAGACTTTCTCCTTTTCTGCTTCTTTTGAATTTTTCATTTCTGTGATCATATTTTTAATTTACAAGAACTCTTTTTTTGTTCTTTTTTTTATAGCATCCATTTCTTATTTCCTGTAATCCTCTTCACTTATCTCACGAAGGATACTCATGATAACTTCTCCGATGTTTTCCTTTTCCTGCATAGTACTTCTTTCTGCTGAGTAGTTTCTTTCTGTTTGTCTTGGCCCCGAGCTGTAATGTTGATGACCTTCCTCATATAAATCGCAACCCTGGATTGTAGCAACTATGTAAGAATAGAGCACCAAATGCTGATTGGAAGCTCTTTCTAGGTGAATGGGACTTGCTGACAGTGAGATTCAAGTAGGTGATTGGCTGTTTCGTTGGGGAACCTCTGACGTCTGTATCTTTAAGACTTCCTTCTTGAGTGGATCGGATTCTCCACAGGAAACCTTCCAGTCTCCTGCCTCGAGTCTCCAGAGAGTAAAGGCCTGGCCACCAGCATTCAGGGAAAGGGGATGAGGAATTCTCAGCATCCTGTATAGATGAGTTCATTTCCCGCCTGGCCACGCCAACTTTTTCAGCATGGGATCCATCCTCAACCTGGTATCCCAATCCAGAGACCCTCTATTTTACCATTTCTGGGAACAAACCTCAGTTTTCTGCTGACATGGGGAAGGGGCAACTATCCACCTGCACAGATTCAGGGAGGGGACCCAGAGATCAAAGTTCTCTACTTTCAGCCTGATCTCCTTACTTAGCTTCCTCCCTTGCGCTACCTCCTGGGATACCAGAGACTGTGGAGGGATTGGGGAGGGGGGGCGGGGGGATTCTTAGATCGACCCCCCTCAGCGGTTTCCAGTTTGCTAAATCCCCTCATTCATTGCTTTTCTAGTTTCCAAACTTCTATTGCTATTTTAGCCTCACCCATTGTCTCCATCTTTGTGGGTTTCTGGCTTTTCAAAAAAAAAAAAAAACCTTTATGGTCACGTTAGTAGTGTTTTCAAGAAGAGCAAAATTAATTGTGTGTGTTCAGTTCACTCTTTACCTAAAAGTTTCAATCTGCCTTTCATTTCTGAATGGATGGGCTCGTGCTTCTTAATAAAATCCCTTTACTGCCGCATTCATGGGGTTTGAGGAGAGTATAAACCAATGGATGGTTTCAACTTGCCATCTTTAACTGGAACTTCTTTGTTCTTTTTTTTAAATGTTAATTTATATTTGAAAGACAGAGAGAAAGAATGCAAGCAGGGGAGGGGCAGAGAGAGAGGGAGATAGAATCCATAGCAGGCTCCTGGCTCTGAGCTGTCGGCACAGAGCCTGACGTGGGGCTCAAACTCATGGACCATGAGATCATGACCTGAGTCAAAGTTGGACGCTTTAACGACTGAACCACCCAGGAGCCCAGAACGGCTTTGTTCTTTATTGAACTTCTTTTTTGTTTTAATTTTTATGTCTTTATTTTATTTTGAGAGACAGAGACAGAGAATGAGTGGGGGAGGGGCAGAGAGAGAGGGAGACACAGAATCTGAAGCAGGCTCCAGGCTCTGAGCAGTCAGCACAGAGCCCAACATGGGGCTCGAACCCACGGATCATGACCTGAGCCGAAGTCGGACACTTAACCGACTGAGCCACCCAGGTGCCCCTTTAACTTCTTTCTAGATATAAATGTCTGTCTCCCCACTAACTGTGAGCTTAAGAGATTCCTTTTTTTGTTTGTTTGGTTGGTTTTTGGTTTTTTATGCCTCAAAAAAAAAAAAACCAAAAAACAAAAAACAAACGGCAAACAGCACAATGGCTGGATAAGGTAGGAGCTTCTAAAGATTTATGACTGGGCCTGTGCCATTTGATCTAACTTCTGGAGCCTTGACCAATGGGCATTCAACAAATAAATATTTACCAAATATTTATTCTTTGCCAGATAATCTCCAGGCCCCAGGCATACAGCGGGGATCAAACCTGAGTCCCTGCTCACGTGGAACTTAGCATTCAGCTCGGTTAAAACATCCCCACCTGTTGCCAGGAAGCTGTTGGCTGAAACCTGGTTTCCTATTACTCCCACTCAGGTCCAAATTCCATTCTCCAGAGCCTTCTCTTCCATAGGACAGACCTCTAGTTAAGTACCGATGATCTCTGACCCTGTCTTCCACATAACTCTCCTTGCTCAGCCACCCACCCCCAGTCCTCTGAGCTGCCCCTCCTGTGAAGCCACCAGCCCCTGCCACCCTCTGGATTCTCCCCAATACAACCAGGCTCTGGAACCTTCCGTGAGTAGGAAGGTTGTGTTCAAATTTGAAGAAAAAAAAATAGATTCAGTCTTTGTCCTACATTCTTGGCAAAGAGCTTCAAAACCCCTTGGAAATTCCTGAACCATAGGAGTCTCTTTTGTTATTCATAACTTGTCTCTTTCATGCTTCTTTCAACTACACCTGAGTCTATGTTAATGATGTGACTCATGGTGAGGAACTAGATAGTTTCTGAATGAGGGTTGGGCTGGTCTTCAGGAAAACCAAGCACAAGTGATCAGGGACTTGAAACTTTAAACCTTGATTTCCAAGGAGGAGGGAGGGGCTGGAGATGGAGTTCAATCAAATGGCCCATGATTTAACCCTTCATCCCTATGGGATGAAACCTCCCTTAGGAACAATGAGGCTGAGCATCGTTGACAGCACTGGTTGGTGAATGTATCAAAGTAGATGCACCTTGACCCTATGGGGCAGAAGCACTTGGTGCTTAGCCCTTTCCACACCTGGCCTTATATTCCTGTTCCTCTAGCAATTCATACGTATCTTTTAATACTCATAAGTATACCACTTTCAGTGAGTTCTGAGTCATTCTAGAAAATTGTTGAACTTGAAAGGGGTGAGGGCTGATGTGGAACTCCAGAATTTATAGCTGGCCAGGAAGACGTGTGGGTGGCTCAGGGACCCAGGACTTGCAGCTGGCATCTGAAGCGGGGCCAGTCTCATGGGACCAAGCCTTGTGACCTGTGGGGGGGGGGGTCTGTACTAACTCTGGGTAGTGTTAGAATCGAATTGTAGGACACCCAGCTGGTGTCAGAGAATTGGTGTTGAACGGCAGAAGATGGGCCTACATAATGCCTGGCACCCCATATCCCCCCTCTCCCAGCTTCTCAAGCTCCCTGCCCAGGCGAGGCAGACTCTATCTACCCGCCAAGGAGGGCCATTGTTGCCGAGAGGGCATGGGGGGTGAACACTTCCTTCCTTCTACACTTGGGGTATGGAAGTCCAGGTTGCCTATTATCTCCCAGTTTGAAGGGCTACCTTATAATCTCAACTAGTCTGTAAAACCCTTCAGAGTTTGCTTTTTTTTTTTTAGATCCTATAAAATATCCAGCCTGCAATGGGCACCGAGGGGATGCTCAACAGTGTTGGTTGGCATGGGTTGGCTTGGTTTGTATCAACTTGTCCTCTGAGGAGACCATCCCCTCCTCCAGCCTCCCTCCCTTCTGCTGGATCCCATGAAAGCTTCCATGAGTGCTCAGAGGGTCCTAGAGTCTCCTGTTGGATGGAGAGGGACCCATGTGGCTAAGCACCACACCCCCAGTTTTGGGTGGTGGTGGTTGTTTCCCCTCTTGCCGTGAACCATGCACCTGTCTGGGTGGGTGGTGGCCTGAGGAGCCATGGACACTATGAAAGTGAAGCGACCTGCCCAGGCTCTCCCTTCCTGCAAAAAGGAACGGGGAACCACAATGGTAACTCTCATCCACACATGGCTCTGCAGGCTACCAAGTCCTTTCCCGTATCACAGCTCCCTCGAGCCTCCAGCCCAGTGTTTGTCTTGCCAACCCGCCTCTTTCTAGATGAAGAAACTGAGGCTAAATCAACTAAGTGACAAGTACCAGAGGAAGACGTGGGTCTTCTGGCTGCCCATCTCTTGAGCTTCTGTTCTGTCGCATGTGATTCACCTGAGGACAGAGGGGGCGGCAGCGGCTGGGCACAGGAAAGGACACAGCATCCTTCGGTGTGCCCCCAGTCTCTCCTGCAGCTCCTGACGGGCCACTCCAACCCGCAGGCCCATTTGCGTGCCTCCGCCAAGCACAGCTGAGGGTGAAGACGGCAGGGGAGAGCGAGCGGCTAGAAAATGTGTGCACCCATTAGCCAGCAGAGGGATGACATTGGCATTAGAGGCGGGAGCTGCTGGCACCAGGCTGCGGCAACACCCCTGCTCTTTCCCTCGGCTCTGCCTGTGTAATCTGCCCTCCCAAGTCACCCCAACCAAGAGAGGCCACCAGTAGGCTGATTCAGAAGAGGATTTCCTCAGTCCCTTGTGCGCAGGGAATCTCTGGGCTCAGCCACAGCTTAACCCTATGTCCAGCCCACCTACCTGGAGCGTAAGGCGGGACAGAGAAAGGCCACTGGGGCCACTTGCCTTCTTTCAGGCTTGTTCTACCGCCAGCGTGGCAGTAGGGTCACCTCATCCGATGGCAGAATAAGTGCTTCCTGACTGCCACTTTCAGGAGACCCCCAAGTACTGATCTGATTTGACCAGGGAATGAAGGGACTTGTTCAATTTTTTTTTTTAAATGTTTTATTTATTTCTAGGAGAGAGAGAGAGAGAGACAGCGTGAGCAGGGGAGGGTCAGAGAGAGAGGGAGTCACAGACTGAAACAGGCTCCAGGCTCTGAGCTGGCAGTCAGCACAGAGCCCGACGCGGGGCTCGAACCCACAAACCGCGAGATCATGACCTAAGCGAAAGTCGGACGCTCAACCGACTAAGCCACCTAGGCGCCCCGGGACTTGTTCAATTTTTAATAGTCTTATTTAACTTGGTGACAAACCCTTTAGGAAAGATCACCCAGGAGTTTACATACAATGTCACCTGGTAACTTATCTTCTAATGCAGGTGGAATCGGCTCCTGGAGACATTTTGCTACAAAGGTAGGTAGTCGAGGGAGCAGAGAACAGGATATTAGGCCCCTGCAGGGGGTGGGGAAAGGGTGCGGCACAGGAGGCTGAGCCTGCTGGGGACCACCTCAGCATCCCGGCCTCAATGGCTTTCCTGTGCTGTGTCAGGACTAGCCGGTGACACCCTTTGCCACCCTAACTTCCACGTGGTCACCATGTTTTCCCCACCTACATCCTGGTTCAAGCCAAAGGGAATTTTAGGTGGCCCTTCTCTCTCAGTGTCCCTGCCCACCCCCCAGCTCCCCGCTCTGTCCCCGCCTTGATGACTGGGCCTATTCCCCGAGCAGTGTGGTGGGGGGGAGCCATCCGCCACTGCAGGGGAGGAAGCCTGGAAGGCGGGCTTGGTGGCGGAGTGGCGGAGAAGATGTTTTCTGACGTGAGAGGAAATCTCGGTGAGACCAGTTGGAACACCCGTCTCGATCTATACAGATAAATTACCCACACTGCGGCTTCACCGGAGGCAAATAACCCACATTCATTTTGAGAACACCCCCTCTTCTGCTTGTCCCCAGGCTTTCAAGGGCTCAGAGGGAGTCATGCAGCCTCGACAAACAGCATGTGGAACAAGAGAGGCAGGCAGAGCTGGGGAAACTGGTGTCCCACTGGGCATCCTGCGCTTGTGCAGGAAGACGTCCACGGCTGACCGGAAGGAAGGCGGGGAGCGTCCAGATGCCCCTCCGTCCGCCTCTTAGCTCCAGCCCTCTGGGGACACTGAAAAGTCCCAGATCACTTGGGCCCGGGGAGTCTGTTCTACTGGGGCCCCTTCATCCGACATGGCCTGCACTGGCCACCTCAACACTGCACTGAGCTGGGCCACCGTGGCCTAGCAAGTGCGGTTTCTTCGGGGACTAAACGCCCCCACCTCCCGGTTCCTCATAAGGGGTCTCCAGAACCACAGAATGGCCGGGCTGCAGGGATGAGACCCCCAGCCGCTGTGTGTCATAACTGAAGAGGCCAAGGCCAAGGGGCTCACTCGGGGGACCCCAGTGTTGGCAGAAAAGGCCCATATCTAGCCCTACTTTTGCCCCCCACCCCCACCCCTAGGGCTCTTTCCAGAACCTGGCTCAGGGGTCCTCACAATCCGTGCAGGGGCAGGGAGGGGCTTTGGCATGAGCTTCGGATGGGCACAGAGGACTGCCACGACCTGCTTCCGCCTCCCCCTCGGCTCCCCCGCCTGGGGCTGGGCCGGGCTCCGGTCCTGGCAGCTGTCTGCCGCTGCCAGCGAAGGTGATTGCCATGTTTGTAGCTCCCTTCCTTGTTTGGAAAGATCGGGAGGCAGGTGAGGCTGGAGGGGAAGCGGGACTGACAGGTTGTGATCAGACAGCTCAGGAGAAGAGTCTTCTGGGGCAGCCTGGCTGGCTGCTGGAGGCTGTGCCCGCCTCTGTANGCCCTCCCCGCTGGCTGGCGGTCCTTCCTGATGTCTGACTCCAATCTCTGGCCCTGGCGCAACGCCGGTCTCCGTAGGAAGGAACAGTTTGCAGTCGTGCCTGTCGCCTTCCCTGCGCTTGGAGGGACCAACCTAGACGTCAGTCACGTTGGGATTTTGCTCTGCGCCTGACAAGGCAATTTGTGAGGAGCAGGGCTTTCTCTCCGGCAGGATGCTAAACGGGAGCCGAGGAGGTGGGGTGTGGGGGTGTTCTGAAGAGATACCCAAATTAAACATCCAATCTGCCATGTCCTGTCTCATTCAACGCGATTNCCATACCCTTGGAAACGTTGTTGGGTGGGGCTTTTATGGTTGTTTTGTTGTTTTTGTTTTTGTTTTTTTGACGAACCACACATTTGCAGCGTTTCTTCCCAAACTCTGAGGTCCCCGCCAGACCAGGAGGAGGCGCTGTGCCCAGGTTTGAGCAAATGAAGACATTTTTAGTGGAAAACCAAAGGTGAGGGCCTCAGAAGATGAAGAGAAGAGGGGGGAGGGCAGGAGACCCCAAGAGTCCTGGCGTCCAGTTCCGGGAGACCCACCAGGATGGCTACTCCAACCATAATCGCCCACACTTTTTACCTCCCAGGTCCCTCCTCTCCCCAGGTCTGAGGATCAGCCACCTGGCTCTCTGGAGCTCATTTTGTCCATCCCCCTGCACGCGGCCGGACCTTCCCCGGACAAGCTACTGCCGGCCTGGAGCAACAGAGAAGGATGGGGAAGCAAGAGCAATGCGGCCTGGGGCTGAGTTCCCTCTGAAGTCCCGGCTCAGGCCGAAAGGAGCAGATTCCGCATGGGATTCCCAGGCTCCCTCACCTGGAAGGGTAGCAAAATCTTCCTGTTTGGGGGCTCTACACTTTTTGTCCCAGCTCCTCGTCTCAGCTCTGACACTGATTTTCTCGGTGAATACAGATGGCCACACATTCTCTCTCTTCCTCAGTTTCCTGTTTCCAAACAGGGAGTTTGGATCCTTCTGCCTGAGTGTCCCTCCAGATCCCTTTCTCCCTGGTCTCCTTCTGGGCCCTTGCCTCCTGGTTTGGGGCAGCAGGGAACATGGGAGAAGGGAATCCTGGAAGTGAGCAGCACCAGGACAGACCCAGATACAGACGCCTTGTCCCTTTGTCCTCTGAAGCTCCCAACAATGAGAGACTTGACTTCTGCTTTGGAAAACTGGTCCTAAAAGCTCTGAGCTCTGGGTAACAGGCCAAGGAGGTGGAGGTGCATATACCCTGGGGCATATTTTGATTCCAGGAGGGACAGTGACAGTGGCGACTTGCTTAAGGCCAGAGACCGCAGAGTAGACTCAAGGACCAGGTGCCCTGAATCCCAGGCTGGAGCGTGTCCTGCAATGGTACAGAGCTGCCTGGAGGAATGAATGCCTTGTACCCCAAACCCAAGCCTCTCCAGCTATTCCTTCGATGCCACCAACAGGTCCTTCCAGTGGCCATGGTGACCGGTGACTGGGCTGGCCCCGCTGAGCCGGTGTTTGCTGGCAGGTTGCGGGAGGAATGATGAACAGGTCCGTGGGGATGGAGAGGTCCGAAACAAAGCTAGGCTAATTCTTCATAAGCTCTGCCTGCCGCCTTTTATATATCAACCCGAAATGTAATTATCTTTATGGCTGGCAGAGTAAATCACCAGTATGTGTCAAGGAGATTTGCTCCCGTGTTTTATTACGTAATATATTAGCTCTACAGTTTTAAGATGTCATTACTTGGCTAATCACATGAAACGTTTTCATGAGCAAACAGTGGCGCTGGCGGGAGCTGGGGCCAGAGACCTGTGGCTAAATCCTTCTGAGAAATGCCGAGGGGCCTCAGGAGGTCATTTTGTCCAACCCTCTGCCTCCAGGCTTCACGAGGTCTAGGCAGGCACAGGAGTTCTGCACAATCTGAGGAACTCTGAGAGGAAGGAGTCGGAGAGCAACAAACGCTTGAGAGAAGATATCCAGAGGACCCAAAGATTCCACTCCTAAGTGCGTAGCTAACAGAAATGAGTGCTTTGGCTTCTGTCCACCAAAGGGCATGCATAAGAATGTCCAGAGTGGCTTTATTCCCAATAGCTGAAAACTAGAAGGCACCTAAATAGCATTGTAGGAAATGAGAGACTTTTCCTCTACCCTTTGAGTTTGGTACCTGGGGTCTGCAAATTAAACTAACAAAATGCAGATTAACAGAAGAAAGGGCATGCAGACTTTATTGATGTTGACTTTTTTACATGCATGGAGTTTCAGAGAAAAGAAGTGAAAAGCCCACAGAGGTGGTTAAGTACAGGGGCTTCTGTTCCACTTTAACAAAGGGCAGTAAGTTGAAAGAAGTAACTAGACAAAGGAAAATGGGGGGAGGTGAGCTTCTGAGGCGGTAAATTGTGGGGAGGTGACTAGGAAATGCATGGCTTCAAACTCTTCTCTGGTTGTGAGTCTGGTGGACAAAGGCAGTGTGAGATGGATAGAGCACAGCCTTGGGGCGCCTGGGGTGCTCAGTCCGTTAAGTGTCTGACTTCAGCTCAGGTCACGATCTCATGGCTCATGAGTTTGAGCCCCATGTCAGGCTCTGCACTGACAGCTCAGAGCCTGGAGCCTGCTTCCGATTCTGTCTCCCTCTCTCTGCCCTCCTCAACTCATGCTCTGTCTCTCAGTCTCTCAAAAATAAATACATGTTTTAAAAAAAACCTTTTTTACATAAAAAATTTAAAAAAAGAGCACAGGCTCTGTAATGAAACCTACCTGGCTTTGAATCCTGGCTCTAGCATGTGATCATTCTGTCCTCTTGGACAGACCACTTAAACTCACTAGGCCTCAGTTTCTACATCTGCAAACTGGAAATAATAATTTGCATGCTGTTGTAGTGGAAGTAATGAAAAATCATAAGCAACTGACTTGTGACTGGCATGTTCCTTCGAGCATCATTCACGCAGTCATCCGGTAAGCATCTCCTGCACTGTCCCAGGCACTGGGCTAGGAGCTGGCACCCAGCATTGCCAGCATCTATAGTGGATGCACTGTTTTTGCCTGCTCAGTATCTAACCGCCTGGCACTGGGGATTTCCCTTTTGTAAACCAGCTCCCCTTCACCTTCTGTTCAAGTGGTTCCGCTATGGCTAACCCTCCACCCCTTCCCCACCCTCCCCACCCCCGTTCGGATGGATATGCATCTCCCTGGCCACAGAGATTGTTTCTGGGATGCGCTCCATGCAAGTCAGCCCTGAGACTTCTGCTGGAGCCCCTGAGAAAGAAGTGTTGTTTTTCCAGTGAGGATGATCAGCCGGCCAAATGGAGCCCTGGACCTGCTGAGGAATGTCTCTGCCACCTCACCAGGACACAGTGCCCAAGAATAAAGACAACACAGACAGCTGAGAGATGAAGAGGCAAAAATTCCTAAGAGACTCATTTAAGCCCCCAGATCCAGCCACACCAGGACTCAAATGAGTTTCTGATACTTGCTGATAAAATAACCCTGATTAATATACCGCTCTAGGGGTGCCAGGATGGCTCAGAATTTGAGTGTCTGACTTCAGCTCAGGTCATGATCTCACAGTTCGTGAGTTCAAGCCCCGTGTCAGGCTCTGTGCTGGAGCCTGCTTCCAATTCTGTGTCTTCCTCTCTGCCTCTCTCCTACTTACTCTCTCTCTCTTTCTCAAAAATAAATAAACATTAAAAATTTTTTAAAATAAAAACATATTACTGCTCTAAAAATGACGAACATTCAGTGAGTTTTTACTGTGCAACAGACATTGTACCAAATGATTTACAAGAACCACCTTATTTAATCCCCACCACAGTCTTATGAGGTAGGTGTAGTGGGTTGAGTAAGTGTCCCCTCCCGAAATATATGTCAGCCCTAGGACCTAATTAGAAGTAGGGTTATGTAGATGTAATTGGTTAAGATGAGGTCATACTGGATTAGGGTGAGCCCTAAATCCAACAGTTGATGTCTTTATTAAAAAGGAGAAGACACAGAGAGAGAGAGAGAGAGAGAGAGAGGGAGGGAGTGAGGGAGGGAGGGAGGGAGAGAGGCAGAATGCCTTACAAAGGCAGAGGCAGAGACTGGAATGCCGCACCTGCAAGCTGGGAACCACCAAACTAGGAAGAAGAAAGAGAGTAATTCTTTTCTAGAGCCTTCAGAGGGAGCATGGCCTTGCCGACACCTTGATTCAGACTGCAGGGCTCCAGAGCCGTACAGAGAATATGCTTCTGTTGCCTCTTGCCACCCGGTTTGGGTTTGCAGTTTGCGGTAATTTGTTACAAAGCAGTCCTAAGAAGCCAACACGGTAGATAACGATCAGTATTAGCCTTGAAGTGAGAAAATTCCAGCTAAAGAAGTTAAGTAACTCGCCCGAGGTCTTGTAGCTAATTTAACCGGAGGCAGGATTCGACCCCAAGCAGACGCCAGAGCACTCTTGCTCTCTCTCTTCATCATTAAACGTTACATAGCAGGCACATAAAAATGCTAGTTTCTTTCCTTCCGAGATCATGTTTCCTTGTTCTTTGCCTCCTCCTTTCTGCTTTGGGTATCTGGCATTTCACAGGTGTTTAATAATCGTTCTCGAATTAAAATCACTGAGAGCCCTACCGAGGAGGGCCCTGAGAAGGCAAAGAAGATGAAACAGCCCTTGACCTCCAGGGGTTATAATCTACACAGGCTACAGAAGGCACATACGCTCAGGGCTGAGGGAGAGCTTCGAAATGAGCCGTGGAAGAGCTCTGAAACGCGAACGCACGAGGGACTGAGCCAAAAGGAGGCTTTTTCACAACAGAGATTGACCTTGACTTGGGCCCTGAAGGACTTAGGAAAGACTGGGGGAAGACTGATAAAAGCAATGGGAGCGAGTGAGCAGAGGCGTTGGAGGGAGGACTTAGCGCGATACGCCTGGAGCACTAAGTTCACACCGGGGACAGGTGGGTGATGGGGCTGGAGAGCATCAGGTGGGGCCGACTCATCCAGGGTCTCGCGGGAACCTGGACATGAACGGGTAGGAGGCTCCTATAGGCTTTTGGCAGAGGGGGTGACTGCACGTGCTGCTGCTAGAAACAGACTTGGATGCAATGTGCGCCCCCCACATTGCCCAGCCACCTGCAGTAAGAGCGGCCGCGCCCCTCGCTCTAGTGTCCCTTCCAGCAGAAGCAGAGGAAAGCAGACCCCCCAGTCTCCCTTCATGCTTTGTGACACGTGTGGCATGTGCTGAGATAGTGCCTTCCCCGGATCTGAGCTGCTAGGATCACTGGAGACAGCTGTCCTAGAGGGTCATGCAGATTTTTAAAAATTACTTTATTTTGAGATAGGGGGCATGAGTGGGGCGGGGGCAGAGAGAGAGAGAGAGAGAGAGAGAGAGGAAGAACCCCAAGCAGGCTCCAGGCTATCAGCGCAGATGTTGGGAACCGTGAGATCGTGACCTGAGCCGACATCAAGTCTCATGCTGAACCGACTGAGCCACCCAGGTGCCCCCAGATTTTTGTGGGCAAGAAACAAATGTGTATATACTAATTAGGCCACTTAGATGAGGGTCTTTAGTAACCAGGGTGCAAGTCTAGCCTCTCCTAACTAATACAAGGCACTGAGGGGCTGAGAGCAGGAAGCTGAGGGGACTCAGTTCAGGGAGAGAGGAAGGGGTGGGGAGAAGGAAAGGGTCAGGAGAGAGGGATGTTTAGAGACGGTAACTGAGGGTAGAGATGAAGCAAATGAAGGTATGAAAGGGGCTGATGAATTTAGTGACAGGCCATTGTCTGAGAGAGGCCGGAGCAGGGCTGGAGTGGGGAAGGAAGCTGGATGATAGCAAGTGAGTGACTCCAGCTTTGTGGAGCTGGTGAAGACATCTCACAGGAAGGTCAGGTGCAGTGGAAGGTGTGGGAGCCGGTGAGCAGCGCGCCCTTCTCCTCCAGGCCTTTCTCTGACGACACCAGCCGCCCCTGCTCCATGGGCTGGCTGGTGGCAGCGGGGACTCTCAGGCAGCCTTCTCTTCTGTCCCAAGGTCAACAGCAGCAAAGCCCAAGGCCTTGCTAGACATGATTCCATTCTGTTATCACAGCAGCCCTGGGAAGTGGCTCTCGTTACTCAGCTTTACAGGGAAAGAAATGGGCTCGGAGGAGGTGAAGCCACAGCCAGTCGGTGCCAGGTGGGGCTGGATGGCCCAAAGACCACCGAACTCTGACTCCCAGAGCGGAGGCCAGCTCCCTCCTAGGGCCCCCCTCCCACACACAGGTGCAACCACATCCCAGAAGTCCCCCAAAGCTGTAAATGGCCTGGGAATGGCAAAGAAGCAAGGAGGGTGCACTGTGGTGCCTTCTGTCAGGATTCACCACAAAGGGAGCGCTCTTTTAAAACCAGGTACTGCCTCCAAAGCCCCGATGCTGTCAGAGAGCTTTATCACATCTCAGTGGCAGCCTGCACCATTCAATCACACCGACACGCAAACCGCCCAGCAGTTTCTTACTTAGTTAAACATTACTTGAAAATATACATAGTAAAACATTTCTTGCCTCTTTGAATCAAGCCCTGACCCTCTCACAAAGTTCTGAGCAATGAGGTAATAAGCAAAAATCCTTTGGTGGGACTTGAAGAAAGTTCCTCAAAAGGGAGGGGAACAATTGGCCCACGCCCTTTTACCCTACTCTCTTCCTCCTACTTCCTGCCCGGGATTCAGACTTGATGGCTGGAGCTCCTGCAGACATCTGAGACCACGAAGTCTGAGAAAGTCACACGTTAAGGAGGGTAAAGCAGAGTACATACATATAAAGCCTGAGTCTCTGATGCCCCCTGGTACTGCTGTGGCAGCCCCGGGATGCCCAACTCTAGACTTTGGTGTGAAAGAACACGCTCCTAATTGGGGTAAGTGTCTACAGGCAAGTCACCTAGCAGCAGCCAGACGTAATCTAATGTTGGCTACGGTGGCTGGTTCAGCCACTACTCCAGGCTCTGCCTCTTCAACTCTGAAACAACAACAATCAGATCTGCCTGGCAGCATTTCAAATTGGGAGAGAAATCACGGATTTGCAACCAGCCATGGGAGAATGTTTAAAATAATAATCCCGAAGTGGGGAAGATCTTCTGGTACAAATCCAGAAGTCTTAAAATAAAGAATTGATCATTTTATTTTTTTAATGTTTTTTATTTATTTCTGAGAGAGAGAGGCAGCTTGAGCAGGGGAGGGTCAGAGAGAGAGGGAGACACAGAATCCGAAGACAGGCTCCAGGCTCTGAGCTAGCTGTCAGCACAGAGCCCGACGCGGGGCTTGAACCCATGAACCGTGAGATCATGACCTGAGCCGAAGTCGGATGCTTAACCAACTGAGCCACCCAGATGCCCCAAGAATTGATCATTTTAACCTCCTCAAAATGAAAAGCTTTTATTTGTGTCAAAAAAATCACCTGTATCCGTCAAGATAGGCTAGCTATGCTGCAGCAAGAAAAAAGCCAAACTCTTAGCAGTCTAAGAAACAGAAGACTCTCTCGTGCCCACACTGTATGTCCTCCTGCGACTGGCCAGGGTCTCTGCTCCCATGTTGTCACTACTGCCACCTTCGCTTTGGGTTCCTCGGCTGAAGGCACAGCCCTCATCGCTGACGCCAATTACCATGGCAGCAGGAAAGAGGAGGTGGGAAGCGCAATTCAAACTTGAGCCCAGAATGACAAACATGCTCTATCCACACTTAATTGGCTAAAGGAAGTCACACAGCTACCTCTGGTCAACAGGGTGGGCAACAGAACACCTTCTGGGAGGGAACACCTGCATATGCGGTCACACACGACAGCAACAGGCTTCACCCAATGGAAACAGTCTCAGGCATTCCTATTACAGACAAGGGGCTACTTTATCTGATAAATTAAAAGCACCTGCAAATCATCAAGCAAATGACCACATCCAGTAGAGAAATGGGCAAAAGATATGAACATTTTAGAGAAGGAAAAGGAACTTGCAAATTAAGATACACAGAGATGCCATGTTTCACCTGTCTGATTGGTGACGGAGTGGGCAAGCCAGCATATTCCTACATTGCTGAGGGACAGCGAATTGTCATAACCTTTGCGGAAGGCAGTTTGGCATTATGGGTCAGGATTTAGAGTCCCCATACCTTCTGGTAACGTTCTTCTACTTTTAGATATGTACCCTGTGGATGAGCTCAACATAAGGGAAATGATTTTTGTTCAAGTTTTTTGACTGCATTGTTTATAATAACAAATGATTGGGGGAGAACCCAATGCCTTTTAATAGGAAATTGATGAAGTATATTACTTAAATTAAGTAAATGATTTCCTTCCATCCAAGGGAATACTACACGTTTATAAAAAGAATAAAAAGTTCCTTTGGGGCAGCTGGGTGGCTCAATTGGTTGAGTGTCCGACTTCAATTCAGGTCACGATCTCATGGTTCGTGAGTTTAAGCCCTGCATCAGGCTCTGTGCTGACAGCTCAGAGCCTGGAGCCTGCTTCGGATTCTGTGGCTCTCTCTCTCTCTGCCCCTCCCCTGCTCACACTCTGTTTCTCTCTCTCTCGAAATAAGTAAACATTAAGAATATTTTTGAAGTTCTTTTGGTAATAATATGGA
Source organism: Crocuta crocuta (assembly GCF_008692635.1). Lineage (NCBI taxonomy): Eukaryota > Metazoa > Chordata > Mammalia > Carnivora > Hyaenidae > Crocuta > Crocuta crocuta. The sequence continues at coordinate 4,450,127 of NW_027527824.1, forward strand.
ATAATCTATAAGATCTAATGTTAAATAAATAAAGGAGGTGCTGAATGGTGTGTATTACATGTCACTATTTGTGTAAAAATAGGAAGAACACATATTCATAATTGTTTATATATGCTAGAAACATCCCCCCCAAATATATTTAAACTGGGAAATATTGGTTGCCTCTGAGGAGAGAATAGGAATTCTCTGTACCTTTTACATTGTGAAATAATATGAAACTACATTGCCGAATCTAACAATAAAATTAAAAATTAAAAGAAGAGAGAGCTCAGTATGGTATTGGCACAAAAACAAACACATAGATCAGTGAAATAGAAGGGAGAATCCAGAAATGGACCCATAAATATATGGCCAGTTAATATTCAACAAAGCAGGAAAGAGTATCCAGTGGAAAAAAGTCTCTTTAGCAAACGGTGCTGGAAAAGCTGGACAGCAGCATGTAGAAGAATGAAACTGGACCACTTTCTTACACCAGACACAGAAAGAAATTCAAAACAGGACAGCTGGGTGGCTCAGTCCATCTGATTCCTGGTTACAGCTCAAGTCATAATCTCACGATTTGGGGGATTGAGCCCTGCATCAGGCTCTGTGCTGATGGTACAGAGCCTGTTTGGGATGCTCTCTCTCCCTCTTACTCTGTCCCTCCCCTCTCACTGTCTCTCTCTTTCAAAATAAATAAAAATTTTTGGTTTATTATTATTATTGTTTTTAATGTTTATTCATTTTTGAGACAGAGAGAGAGGGAGGGAGAGAGTGAGCGAGCACTAACAGGGGAGGGGCAGAGAGAGACACACACACAGAATCCAAAGTAAGCTCCAGGCTCTGAGCTGTCAGCACAAAGCCCGATGAGGGGCTCAAACCCACGAAATGTGAGATCATAAGCTAAGCTGAAGTCGGATGCTTCACCAACTGAGCCACCCAGGCACCCCTAAATAAACACTTTTTTAAAGAAAAACAAAAACAAAATGGATGAGAGACCTAAATCTGGGGCAAGACACCATCAAAATCCTACAGGAGAAAACAGGCAGCAACCTCTTTGACCTAGGCTGCAGCAAACTTCTTATTTGATGTGAATCTGGAGGCAAGGGAAATAAAAGCAAAAATGAACTACTGGGACCTCATTAAGATAAAAACCTTCTACACGGCAAAGGAAACAATCAACAAAACTAAAAAGCAACCGACAGAATGGGAGAAGATATTTGCAAATGACATTTCAGATAAAGGGTTAGTATCTAAAATCTATAAAGAACTTACCAAACTCAACACCCAAAAAACAAATAATCCAGTGAAGAAATGGGCAAAAGACATGAACAGACACTTTTCCAAAGAAGACATCCAGATGGCTAACAGACACATGAAAAGATGCTCAACATCTCAACATCTGAGAGCTTTCCTCTAAGGTCAGGAACAGAACAAGGATGCTTATTCTCACCACTTCTATTCAACATAGTACTGGAAGTCCTAGCCACACAAGCTAACAACAAAAAGAAATAAAGTCATTTAAATCAGGAAGGAAGAAGTAAAACTTGCACTATTTGCAGAAGACATAATACTATATATAGAAAACCCAAAGACTCCACCAAAAAACTACTAGAACTGATAAGTTAACTCAGTAAGATCACAGAATACAAAATCAATGTGCAAGAATCTGTTGCATTTCTACACACTAATAATGAAGCAGCAGAAAGACCAAATTAAGAAAATCCCATTCACAATTGCACAAAAAAAAAAAAAAAAAAAAAAACCGAGAGAGAGAGAGAGAGAGAGAGACCTGGGAATAAACCTAACCAAAGAGGGGAAACACCTGTACTCTAAAAACTTACAAAACACTGATGAAAGAAATTAAAGATGACACAAAGAAATGGAAAGACAATTTCATGTTCATGGATTCCAAAAACAAATATTGTTAAACTGTCTATCTTACTCAAAGCACTGTGAACATTTAATGCAATCCCTATCAAAATACCAAGAGCATTTTTTTATTAAATTTTTTTCTAATGTTTATTTTTGAGACAGAGAGAGACAGAGCATGAGTGGGGGAGGGGCAGAGAGAAGGGGAGACACAGAATCTGAAACAGGCTCCAGGCTCTGAGCTGTCAGCACAGAGCCCAACGTGGAGCTCGAACTCGTCAACCTCGAGATCATGATCTGAGCGAAGTCGGATGCTCAACCAACTGAGCCACCCAAGTGCCCACAACAGCATTTTTCACAGAACCAGAACAAACAATCCAAAATGTATATGGAACCACAAAAAACCCTATATAGTCAAAGCAGTTTTGTAAAAGAAAAGCAAATCTGGAGGTATTACAACTCCAGACTTTAAGTTACATTATAAAGCTGTAATAATCGAAACAGTATGGGACTGGCACAAAACAGAGATGTAGATCAATAGAACAGAACAGAAATCCCAGAAATAAACCAACAACTACACGGTCAATTAATCTTCAACAAAGAATATCCAATGGGAAAAAGACAGTCTCTTCAACAAATGGTGCTGGGAATACTGGACAGCAACATGCAGAAGAATGAAACTGGACCACTTTCTTACACCAGACACCAAAACAAACTCAAAATGGACTAACAACCTAAATGTGAGACCTGAAACCACAAAAGTCCTAGAAGAGAAAACAATAACATCATTATTCGACATCAGCCATAACAACATCTTTTTTAAATAGGTCTCCTGAGACAAGGGAAATGAAAGCAAAAATAAATTATTGGAACTACTTTAAAATAAAAAGCTTCTGCCCTGCAAAGAAAACAAATCAACAAAACTAAAAGGCAACCTACAGAACAGGAGATGATATTTGTAAATGATATATCTGATAAAGCGTTAGTTCCAAAAACTATAAAGAACTTGTCAAACACAATCCCCCAAAAATGAATGATCCAGTGAAGAAATGGGCAAAAGACATGAACAGACACTTTTCCAAAGAAGACACTCAGATGGCCAACAGACACATGAAAAGATGTTCAACATCACTCATCATCAGGGACATGCAAATCAAAACCACAATGAGGTATCACCTCATACCTGTCAGAATGGCTAAAGTCAACAGGACCAGAAACAAGTGTGGGTGAGGATGTGGAGGAAAAGGAACCCTCTTGTAGTGCACAGTTGGTGGGAGTGCACACTGGAGCAGCCAGGGTGGAAAACAGTATGGATGTTCCCCAAAACCTTAAAAATAGAACTACACTGGGGCACCTGGGTGACTTATTTGGTTGGGCGTCTGCCTCTGGATTTCAGCTCGGGTCATAATCTCACAGTTCATTAGATCAAGCCCTACATCGGGCTTTGTGCTGACAGCATGGAGCCTGCTTGGGATTCTCTGTCTCCCTCTCTCTCTGCCCTTCCCCCACTCCACCCTCTCTTTCTCCTAAAATAAACTTTAAAAAATAAAATTTAAAATAAAACAATAGAATGACACTATAATCCACTAGCCACAGTACTGGGTATTTACCCCAAAAAATACAAAAACACTAATTCAAGGGGATACATGCACTCCTATATTTATAGCAGCGTTATTCACAATAGCCAAGATATGGAAACAGCCCAAGTGTCCGTCGATTGATAAATGGATAAAGAAGTGGTAAAAATAAACAATGGAATACTATTCATCCATAAAAAAGAACAAAATCTTGCCATTTGCTGCAACATGGATGAAGCTAGAGTAATGCTAAGTAAAACAAGGTAATCAGAGAAAGACAAATACCATATGATTTTACTCATATGTGGAATTTAAGAAACAAAAACAAGCAAAGAGGAAAAAGAGAGATGAACCAAGAAGCAGACTCTTAACTATAGGCAACAAACGGATGGTTAGCAGAGGGGAATGGGAATGGGTGGGGGAATGGGTAAAATAGGTGATGGAGATTTAAAAAAAAAAAAAAGGCATTAACTACAACATGGATGAACTTTGAAAAGATTATGTTAAAGGAAAGAAATCAAACACAAAAAGCCACATATTGTAGGATTCTATTTAAACGAACCATCTGGAATAGGCAAATCTATAGAGACAGGAAGCAGATTAGTGGTTGCCTGGGGTGGGGGCAGGTTTGAGGGGGAAATGGGTAGTGACTGCACATGCGTACCATGTTGCCTTTTAGAAACATGGAAACATCCTAAAATTCATTGTGCTGATGTTTGCACAACTCTGTGAATATACTATGATCCACTGAATCACACACTTGAAACGGGTGAGTTGTATGCTGTGTGAGTTAGATCTCAAAAAACCTGTTTTTTAAAGGAAGAATGGGGGGTGGGGGGAAGGCCTATGAGGTGATGCCTGAGGACACATCTCACTAGATGGGAGTCACCTGCCAGGCTCTGTTGAAATAGTTCATTCATAAACCTCAAAAGAAATCCCGTCCGGCAGCCGGCAGCCTGGGCCCCCGCAAAGGTAGTCTTCCATGCAGGCTGCTTCTTTGGAGAAGCGCTCCCTGGGAAAGCCATGGTGGGAAGAGAGAAACCGGGAAGGAGAAAGGCCAACCCAAAGGTAACTGAGCTGGTTGCCGATGGGAGCAAATGGGGCTTAGTCTTGCAGGGGAGCCCCTGTGAACCATGCAAACTACACCAGGGCACGGAAGTGGTGCGCCAGCTCTGCCGGCAGAGGAAAGTGAAGCAGACAGCAAGCAAGGCCAGGCGCTGCATGGTCTCATCTGCCGTGGCCACCAGAGGTGCGACAGCAGCAGGACAACAGGCTTAGAGCGGGAGATGCCAGCCTCTCTGGCGCTTTTATGCCTCAGCTCAGAGAGCCTCACCATCATGTCCAAAACCCAAACCCGTCCGCAAACAATAAATGCCTGCTGCCTTTGTGGATTCTCAAAGGCTTTGGCTGAAGGCCACTGAACACACCAGATGTGATTTTTTTTTTTAATGGGAGGCATTTTGGAGCCAAGCCTGGCACGCAGGGAGCCATCAGGCTGTGGGCTGCTGTTTAGGTCAACAATGAGGAATGACTGGAAAGCAAGGCGTCTGGTTGATGGAAACATACTCTGATGGCAGTGCCCAAAGACAGCTTAAGAGATGCCCTGTGCCATGGTGGTACTGCTGCCACAAGTGTGCTGCCTTAGAAGTGGGGAGTTCTCGGGGCACCTGGGTGGCTCAGTCGCTTAAGCATTTGGCTTCAGCTCAGGTCATGATCTCATCGTTCGTGGGTTCGAGCCCCACATCGGCCTCTGTGCTGACAGCTCGGAGCCTGGAGCCTGTTTCAGATTCTGTGTCTCCCTCTCTCTCTGACCCTCCCCTGCTCATGCTCTGTCTCTCACAATACATAAACATTAAAAAAAAAAAAAAAGAGGAAGAAGTGGGGATTTTTCATGGGACAACAGTGATTCAAGTGCAGAAAAGGATAACGTAGGCAGAGTGGCCCCCACCCAGTCTCCGCTAGGGTCTCTCCTCACGGAGCAAATACTCAAGTCTCTTCCCAGCCAGTCCCTTCCCAGCTTCCACAGCACTTTCCAGTGTCTTAAAGGAAACCCGGAGGCTGACTCGACGCCCTTCAACGGGATGCCAGCGATGGTCTGGAGCGCTTCCTGCTGCAGCCACGGCTGCCCGCAGCGGACGGCACAGGGGCGCCTCCCGCCCTGCTTGTGGACCCGGGAACTCATTCCTCATGAACCAAGCTGCCCCTGAAGCTCAGGTCAAAGTGCAGAGACAGGAGAGTGACCAGGGCCCCAGCTGATGCCACCACCCTGGTGGGAAGCCCTCTCAGGACAGGGCATTCCTCCCAGCGGTGCTGAGAGCAGCAAAGCCCAATGAACCCACAAGGCCTGAGCCCAAGGAACTAATGCTGTCATCACCCCCTCACTCTGTTCACTTACCGGCCACCCTGGGGCACAAGCTGGTCTCAGGGTAAGGGGCCTCCTTCCCTCCAAGACCTAGAACCACCTGGTTAATGGTCAACAACCCAAGGCGTGGGGGCTGCTTTTCCCTAAACACTCTCTCACGACAAGCCTGGGTCGCTCCTCTTCTGGACTAACGGAGAAGGCGATGTCAAGACAGAGGCAGAGATTAGGGGGATGTGGTCACAAGCCAAGGAACACCTGGAGCCACCAGAAGCTGGAAGAGGCAAGCAAGGATCCTCCCGGAGAGCCTTCAGAGGGAACATGACTCAGCCAACACTTTGCTTTCAGACCTCTGGTCTCCTTACTGTGAGAGACTTTGTTTCTGTTGTTTTAAGGCACCCAATGTGTGGTCGTTTGTTCCTAGTCCTAGGAAACTACTCTAGCCCCTTAATAAAGACCCCCCTCCACCTACCATAAAAGTGATCCTACTTGTGAGCACAGCAAGATGGGTGAGACAGGTGCCCAGATGATTCAAAGCGTCGCTGCCCCAACTCAAGTCCATTAAGTCCCTCAAGGTTCTGGTGAGCCCACAGCCCACTTCCTGGAGTGTGAATTTACTCCAAGGTTCTCAGGAGAAAGTTAAGTGATTTAACTGGTAAGTGCTATGAAACGAAAAAGTATGTGCTGTAGAGCAAAAGACGGATATGTCTGAAGTTTTTCAGAGAAGAAAGGCGCTTCGAGGGAAAGCTGCAGTTGTTTTGGGGGCCTCTGCTCCTAGACGCCCCTATGATCACTAGTGTCTTGGGATGTCCACATTCACCCCTGTGGAGAGATGTCCCCCAGAAGCTCCTGAGCAAACCACTTAACCTTCTGGCATATGGGTATCAGGTCTGTGTCAAAAGGAGCCCCGGCCCCCAGCCCTGGTTTGGCCTAAGGAAGCCTGAGGCTCCAGCAAGGTGCCTCCCATACCACCAGGGGGACCCCCTTCCACAGCAAGAAGAACGGGCTACCAGGGAAACTGATCCTCCTGAGGATGGGCAGGGGGGACACATTCCTTAGGACTGGGCCAAGCAAGAGGAGCCTCCTTTCCAACACAGGTGTCCATGACAGCCCTCACTCCTACCCCTGACCCCAAGGGCCTCCAGGCCAAACTGAGGGCAGGAGGCAGTGACAGCCACAGGCAGGGCCCCTGCACTCAGATACAGGTCGCTAAGAAGTGGGCGCCAGGCTCTGGAATTAATAGATGTTGATGTCTGAAGAGTGGGAATCATCAGGGTGTTTTATTAGTGTTAATGTGACGGGGGCAGGATTAGCAGCTCCAGAATTGTTCTCTGGAACAGGGTAAGTGAAGGCGTAGAGCGGGTCTCCTCTCTCCCTCCCGCCACTCAACTTAGGATTTGATTAAAAGCATCTTCCCAGCAATGACGACAGAATTGCAACCATCGCCTGTGGCCCCAGTGCCTGCTGCAGGGGGCTGAAGGGGGACTGAAGGGGCAAGGAGCGGCCCTCTCTGCCCTGCCTCCTTGCCCTTCTCTCCCCCAGACTTCTCTCCGCACACCTGCCCCTCCTCCCAGACCTGAGCTCCAGAAGCCTCTTCTGCCCCCAGCCCCCCTCTCTCCCTCACTTCGTATCCTGTGGGCACAGGCCCCTTGTGCTTCCTCTCCCTCTGGCATAGGACCCTGGGATTATTTCTGACACTTGGGCAGACGGGGCTGACCCTCCCTACACACCATCGGGCCTGTCTCTGATCCCAAGCCTTTCCTTCTTGGGTCTGGAAGCTGCTTGGCTCTCAGATCAAAACCCAGGACAGGGAGGAAGGGTCTCCGGCCAGACTGCATTCCTCTGACCCCACCGCAGAGAGAGAACCGGGTATGATGGGGAGATGCAGGAGCAGCGAGGGGCCAGTGAGGTCATCCAGCTCTCGGCTCAAGGTCAGCATCTTGGAGACCATCACCAAGCCCCTGGGAAACAACTGTTTTCACGCTGCCGGTAGGTTTGGTAGTTTCTTTCCTTGTTCTTCCTGTATTTGGAGATTTCTAGTCAGGCACTTCTTCTTGCCTCCCCTGCAGGGGCCCACGGCCCCAGCCTGTTCCCTCTTCTTCCTCTGATGTCTCCACAGCCCCTTGCTTACCGCACGGCACTGCCTTTACCTCCAGGTGTGTCCCCCTACCTGGACCACCAGGCGCCACACAGCCCGTCTCCTCCGAGCAGAACCCGCTTCACTTGCTCTTGGTCCTGCGGGAGGACCACCCAGCCTCTCCTAGAGGTCACACTCCAAGCCTGCTCAGCTGTGCCGTGAGGAGGCCTCCCCACGGAGGGGCGTCTGTGCGTGCGTGCAGGTGCCTGAATGCGAGCCAGGGGAGTGTGCGCATGCCTGACGGCTTGTACACTCTGACGCATGTATTTGGCTTCAGCTTTCGAGATACTGCAGACTAGATCCCCGAGAGAAGTTTCTGGAATCCAGTCGTGCCGTGCCTCGGCCCAGTCTGCACTGCATCTACAACGGCTACCAGGGATTGTGCAGTAACCATTGCCTGGCACTACACTTGAGCTTTATGTGCACTGTTTTATTTAATATTTGTAACAATCCCACATTTCACAGATAAGAAACTGAGCGGCTCTACCCATGGTAACAGAAAGCAACTGGCCAACTTGGGAGCTATACTGGGTGTGCCTGAGTCCACAGCTCATGGTCAAATACTTCTGCTTGGGCCAGGGTGGGCCTATGCCTAAAGCAATGAGCAGTGTCCGCAGATGGTTTCCTTCCAACTCCTTTCATAAAAAGTTTTTTTTTTACTTTTTATTATGCAAAATTTCAGAAGCTGGTATAATGAACCCCTGGGTACCATCACCCAGCTTCAAAACTTATCAACATTTTGCTAATCTCATTTCATCTCTTCTCCCAGACACAAATTTTTTTTCCTGCAGTATTTTAAAGCAAATCTCAGACATCATTCCATTTCACCTGCAAAGACTTCAATCTATATCTCTCACAGATAAGGCGTTCTTTTCCTTTCTCCTAATTACCATACCATTAACATGCGGTCGTTCCTTAATATTCTCGAATACTCAATCTATGTTCAAATTTCCCAGTTGCCTCAAAAACGACGTTTTACAGTTGGTTTGTTCAAATCAGGATGCAAACAAGGCCAGTCCACTGCCTTGGGCCGATGTCTCCTGAGCCTTCTGAGTCATTAACTGTTCCCCCACCCCTTCTTCAAATAGGCTGTCTGTCCTGTAGAGGGTCCCATATTCTGAAGGATCTGATCCTCACAATGTGTTTCATGTCCTCTTCAATCCCTGACAGGGAGCATCTCAAAAGTATAAAACAGATCACATGGCTCTCCTGATTAAAATCCTTCTGTAGGGGCACCTGGGTGGCTCAGTCCATTGTGTGTCCAATTCTTGATTTCGGCTCAGGTCACAATCCATGGTTCGTGGGTTCGAGCCCTGCATCAGGCTCACTGCTGACAGCACGGAGCCTGCTTGGGATTCAGTCTCTCTCCCTCTCTCTTCGCCCCTCCTCCCCACACACTCTCTAGGTCTCTCTCAAAACAAACTTAAAAAGAAACAAAAAGCCCTCTGTAGCTTCCTGTTGCCCCGAAAAAGAAAATCCATACCCCTTCCGTGGCCCACTGGGACCTGCTCCTGAGTCCCTCTCAGGTTCCACCTCCCCACCTTCTGCTTCCTCCCACTCCGGTCCTTCTGGCCCCCTCTCCCTACTCGGACACGCTGGGGACCAGTGCAGACATGGTTTGTTCCTTCTCGATAGAATGCTCCCCCTCAGCTCTGCCTCCATGGCCACCAGCCAGCCCTTCCTCTTCTTTCCACCCACCTTAATGCCCCTTCCCCAGAGAGGCCCGCCCTGGCCGCTGGACCTGAAGTAAACTCCTCCCCCAGGGGCTCCGCACCTGTCTTTTTTGTGACCACCCCACGTCTCAGAATCTGCGGTTACTATTGCTATTTGTTTCCTCGGCTTTTAACTGCCTCCTCCCTCCTCGGCCACCCAGAATGCAATGCGGGCTTTCTGAGGGCGGGACTGTGTCTGAGGTAGGTGCTCAAGTATTTGATGGTTGATGGGACAAATAGAAGGGAGGGAAAGAGAAAGAAGAGGTTTCTCTTCTAGAGAATTCAGTCTGGTTGGAGAGCCGGGAAAACAATGAGAGTGCAAGCCCTTTTGATCAATTAATCAGTATCTATTAAGCCCCGGCTAATAACCTCCACGCTTTTCCAGGCATGGAGGAGATACCTTGGGTGTTAACACCACTCGGTTGGAGGACACCCGGGCGCACTCTCTCAGTTTGGGTGGGTGGAGTATTCACTTAAAGCTTCATGGGGGAGGGAGTCCTGAGCTGACCCTCAAAAGTCCCTCAGCTCTCTGTGGTTCCCTAGGGTTCCAGAGGATGCCTGGGCCGCAGGCAGGGCCAAGGTTATGATTCTCCCCAGATGAGAGCTAAGGAAGTTGAGACACTATGTGCCCGCCCCGGTCCCATGGCCAACAGGGGACAGAAGAGGAACAGGGGCCCACAGGCAGTGACTCCTCCCTCCCTACTGGGCAGGCAGGTGTAGGGAGGAAGGCAGAAGGAAGGCAGGGGGAGAGGACCACACTGGTATTTGATAGGCTTCCAGTTTTCTAATTCTTTGCCAGTCTGAGGGCATAAAATGATAGCTTCTTTTTTTAAAAAAATTTTTTTAATGTTTTTTATTTATTTCTAGGAGAGAGAGACAGCGTGAGCAGGGGAGGGTCAGAGAGAGAGGGAGTCACAGACTGAAACAGGCTCCAGGCTCTGAGCTGGCAGTCAGCACAGAGCCCGACGCGGGGCTTGAACCCACGAACAGCGAGATCATGACCTAAGCGAAAGTTGGATGCTTAACCGACTAAGCCACCCAGGCGCCCCATGTAGCTTCTTTTTTTTTAATGTTTTGGGGGGACAGGCAGAGGGGGGCAGAGGAAGCAGGCTCCACGGTGCCAGCAGCGAACCTGATGCAGGGCTCGAACTCATGAACAGTGAGATCATGACCTGAACGGAACTCGGGTGTGCTCAACAGACGGAGCCACCCAGGTGCCCCAACAGCTTCTTATTTTGTGTTCAAGAAATTAAGTAATTCTTTATATAGCTATTAGCTCTTCAAATGGCCATTTCTATGAATGGTCTATATCCCTCTTCCCTTTTTTCTCTTAGAAAGATTAGTTCTTTGTATATGCTGCATATTAAACCTTTGTCAGTTTTTAGACTTCCAAAAATATCTACTCTCAGTTTGTTACTCCTCTGTTAACTTTGTTTATTCTGGGTTTTTGTTTTTTTTTTTAAACAAAAGTCTCCAATGTCGATGTGATCAAATCTATTTATTCTGTGCCTCATGGTTTGTGTCTGGCTATTGTTTTAAATCTTTTCAAAGAAACGCTCACTTTGAGGCTCATAGTTATTTTTAATACGTTTTTCTTCCATTTGGGCTTATCATTTTACTTTTCACATTTAGGTCTTTCTTCACTTGGGAATTTTTAAAAATCTAGTGTTGAGTACCAATCCAATTTTTATTCCTTTCCAAAACAGTGAAGCATCTTCTTTCTGATGACTTTTGCTAAATAATTCATTCTCTCACTATTTGTGATGCCACCTCTCTCAGAGGGAGTTCCCTTGTAGTTTTGTTTTGTTTTTTTTTAGACTTGTTTTTATTCAGTTTATGTCTGTGTGTCTACGTCAGTTTCTGGTCCCTTATTCTGTTCCTCCGGCTTATTTGTCTGTTCCTATGCCAATAACACACTGCTTTTATTATTGTGCTTCTATTGTAATCAGTTTGATTATCAGCAGAACAAATGTTGCTTCTTTGTTGCTTCTTTTTTAATTGGATTAGCTATTTATGGATCTCAATTCTTCAATAGAAATTTTAGACTCACTTTGTTAAATTCCCCCCAAAATTCCTGCTGGAATTTAATTGAATGTAGAAATTAATTTCGAGGCTAACAGACATCTTTCCAAAATTAAGTCATCCCAAATGTGGATATAGCATTTCTTTTTATTTAGGTCTTTCATGTAATGGCTTTCGTAAAGTGTAATGCTTCCCCCCGCCCGCTTTGTGGTCTTGGGCCTTTGTTGTTGTCAGATACAGGTCTACTGTCCTCTCCGGGATCCTGGGAGGGGCCTAGAAATGTGTCTGTGCCGTCGCAAAATCGCAAAAAGTAGAATATTTTAACCACAATTCGTCCAGACTGCCTTCTCTTCCCATCCCAACTTCCCTCCACAGCAACACGGGGGTGCAGATATCTTTTCAAGTTAGTGTTTTCATTTTCTCCAGATATATACCCCGTAGTGGAATCACTGGATCACAGGGTGGCTTTATTTTTAACTTTTTGAGGAAACTCCCTACTGTTTTCCATGGTGGCTGCACCAGTTTGCATTCCCGTCAGCACTGTAAGAGGGGTCCTTTCCTCCAAATCCCATTAGTCTGTTCAGGCCTTCTATTTACCTTGTCTCTATTTCAGCATATTTTCCAGAAGTCTGTACATTTCATCTAGGTTCAAATGTATATACTTGCATATACATGTTTATTGTTCTAATATTATTTTTATATTTTAAAATTTTAGTTCTACCTCATAGGCCTTCTCCCTACCCCTGGAAGAGACCTTTGACTCTCACCCTTTGATGCTCCGCAGAGTTGGGTTAATTCTGTAGTTTATTTTAAAATCTGATCTCTTGTTTTCTTGATGTTTATTTTATGGGTCTTTTCAAAGAAGTTTATCTTGCCTTTTCAGGGAAATTTTTGTTTTCAGTACTCATTTATACTGTTTTTGCTGTTCTTGGCATTATTCTTTATTTCATTGATTTCTGTTCTAATCTTTATTATTCTCTTTTTGCTTATTTGGGTTTTCTCTACTGTTTGTTGTTTTTTTTTTTTAATACATGACTCATTTGTTTTCGGCCCTTCTTGTTTTCTAATTTTTTTTAATATTTATTTTTGAGAGAGAGAGACAGAGACAGAGTGTGAATGGGGGAGGAGCAGAGAGGGAGGGAGGCACAGAATCCAAAGGAGGCTCCAGGCTCTCAGCTGTCAGCACAGAGCCCAATGTGGGGCTTGAACGCACGAACCTCAAGGTCATGACCTGAGCCAAAGTCGGCCACTTAACCGACTGAGCCACCCACATGCCCCAGCCCCTTGTTTTCTGATAGATGTATTTAAAGCTATCAATGTTCCTCGTGGAACCACTTTAGCTGTAGGACATACATTTTAACATGCAGAGCTTTTTTTGACATTTAATTCTGAGTAATTTTTAATCTCCCTTAAGATTTTCTCTTTAGTCCAAGGGCTATTTGATAGTATGTTTTTATTTTGATCACATGCAGGACATTTTGGCAATTTTGGTTTGCTCTGGTTTTGGTCTCTTCCCACCTCTTGTCTCTCCTGACTGCTATCATGTTGACATTATCTGGATTATAGTTCAGACTGTGATATATATTCATCATTTATTCAAGTAATAGTAAAATAAGAGTAATAATAAATTCTCGGTCTTATTTTTGGTATCTTACATGTTCTCACTTTTTTTTTTAATCACTAGAATACATTCTGCATACATCTTTATGCCTGACGATATCTTCATTCCACCCCTACTTGTAGCTAAACAAATACTTAGCTCTATACAAGCTTCAACCGTTTCTGAATATCATCAGTGTCATTTCGTGACACTCTGGTTCTCCTGATTGGCAGGTGACCTACACGGAGGCTGTCTCTCTCAGATGTACTTAAATGTCTCCATCGCACATCTGTGAATAAGGCTTTTTTTCTTCTTTATCCTTCTCAGCACTCTCTTGACCCTTCCTCTCTGAACATGTATATGTCGCTTCAGTTCTGGGAAAAGTTAAGACACTGTGTCTCCCAATAGTTTCTCCCGCGCACTCTTTTGTATTTTTTCTCCTCCATGATAGACACCTATTAGCGGCTGTCTTCCTGTTTTCTGCGCATTAATGTCCTCGTGGTCTTCCTCGCCAACCCCGTGAGGGCTTCCTGAGACTGGCTTCTCCTTATATGCTCCACAGAGTTGGGTTTGGTCCAACGGACTGTGTAACTGGGCATCAGCCCCGGAGCCCCTCCCCCACCCCCTTGGCTCTGACAAGAGTAAGGAAGGAGTGATTCCCACTCACCCTCTTCCCCACGGGCCGGGTGCTGGTGGAGGAGGTGGAGGAGCTGCCACTGTGCCCACCCTTCCCTTGTCCAGAGGGGCTCAGGTAGGACAAGAACAAGACCCTCACTAGGCCTCACAGCTGGAGCGGATTTTGTAGTCTACAGAGGGTTTTTCCCACCCTCTGTATCTTACCTTGACCTTATTTATTTTGAGAGAGACAGAGACAGTGTGAATAGGGGAGGAGCACAGAGAGAGGAAGAGAGAGAATCCCAAGCAGGCTCCGTGCTGCCAGCGCAGAGCCTGACACAGGTCTCGAACTCACAAAACCACAAGATCATGACCGTAGCTGCAACCAAGAGTCAGATGCTTAACCTACTAAGCTAACCAGGCGCCCCATATGACAGCTCTTTGAAGTGAGCAAAGGATTGTTCATTCCTATTATATAGACAAGGATACCGAGGCCCAGCAAGGTAAAGTATATACTGAAGGCTGCACTGTGACCTTGAATTGGTGGTCTAGGGAGGACCATCATCTACCACCTCATGCCAATGTATCGTGATTACATGAGTGTACACGCACGGATGTTTAAATGTCATGGTGGAGGCTTCCTGGGCACAAGAGGTCAGTGTGAATGCCATGTGCAGGGGGAGCCGTCTCCCTGAGCTGAGCCCCTGGGGCTCCAGACTGTTGCCTGGAAGAACCATCCACCCCCATTATCTGCTGCCCGATCCTTGTCAAGTACTCTCTCCACCCTCACCCAGCCTCCCCCTCCAGAAGGGGTGCTCCTACTGGGCTGAGATCTCCAACAGGCTGTTCTTGCTTCCAGAAGAGCTCTGTGGGCACGGGGCAGCCGTCCAATCCCACAGAGGCCGGCCCACTCACACTGCTGCGTGCTGGGCCCCTGCCCGCTGCTCCACCCTCTCGTCCTTGTCTCAATGCAGACAGCAGGAAGTTCACCTTGGATCCAACCTATATCTCCACTAAAGAAACAGCTCTTCTTCTCCATCTGAATTCAACTGGATGCCCACTCCCCACCTCCCTACCCCCACCCCAGAGCTCTCATCTCCTGATGGCCATTTGCTCAGCAGGGAGAACGAGGCTCATTCCCCTCTACCTACAGGTGGTATGTGGGGGGAAGCCTCGCTTGCCTCTCACCTCTCTCTATTCTAACAGAGCCGTAATCCACAGGCCACAGCAGCGAGTGGGAAGCCAGGGCCGCCTTAATTGCTGTCAGTTTTCCAGCTGGGCTTATCTGCGCCTTCACCTGGTGTTCTCTTGTCAGAGAAGCCAGGGGCTATATGTGACAACCAGGTTAAATCAATGCTGCCTCCTCCCCCATCCCCGTCCCCCAATTCCCTGTCCTTTTGCTGAGGACACCGGAACATCTCCCTGGCTTCCACAGAAGATGCTGGCGTATTGTGACCTGTCCTTATTTGATTAGTGTCTTACTCAAAATGCCAGGGGCTATCTCTCCACAGAGAGAAGGGGAGAGGGAGAGAGAGAGCGAGAGCGAGCAGAAACAAGTCTCCCCCTTTCCCCTTTGTTGCCTGAGACTCTGGCTCTGGGAAGATGCTGCCTGGGGAAGGCAGGATTGTAGGGGGCAGGATGGGGAGACGGTATAGTGTGAAGTCAGAGAGACAGAAGAATGGGAACCACAGAGGCCAGGAGCTTTGAGGACTGTGAGCCTAGGATCAAGGTTCCCAGACGTTGATTCATAAACCTTGTCCAGACATCCCATGATCACCCTCTGCGTGCGACCATGGTGTCCCCTCCAAGCTCCAGTGGTAGGAGATGGTAAGACAGGCTTTGTATATTCTCTCAGGCAGGAGATAACGTGTGTCCCGGTGGCCCCAGGTGGTGAATGCTTAGTGCTACTGCACCTGAGGTCCTGGATCCTGGTCATCCAGGGACCTCTGTGGCTTCCATGAACACGAATGGAACACAGCAGACCCAAAAGCCATCAGACAGATAAGTGCCGTGGTGCCCAGGAGGCCTGGAAGGGAGTGTGCTCTGTCCGTGTGAGCCCTTCTCCATGGTTGGAAGAAAAGCTCGGAATTTGCTGACCCCTCCTTGAAGTCAGTGGCCCTCCATTTGTCTTATTCAACTTTTCAGTGGTGTTGTTCAACCCACAAGACGGTGTTGTTTTCAGTCTCCAGATAAGGAAGCCGAGGCTCAGGAGGCCAGAGGCCTTTCAAGGTAACAACCAGCAAGCTGTAGAGCCAAGACTCAAAACTGGATCTCCTGATGATGGTGCTGATAATCCCACAATGACTCAGGCTAGACCTGACAGCAGCCAAGACGGTGGCCACTGTCAAGGTCTGAGTTGCTCAACTCACAAGGCACGTCAAGAACAAAACAATCAGGAAGGAGGAGGCACATCCGGCCCTCCCAAACACGTGTTTTCTGGTGCTTTTGTCTTCCTTCCCAGGCCATCATGAACTGAGCTGGCTAATGGTAGACATGGTCCCTGGAGAACAGGTACGACGCAAATCCTTACGCACACTCACAGCCGACGGACACCTGCAGGCATGGGTTCTGGCATCACCTCCCTCACCCCTGCCCACATCCCCTGGGAATCTATTCAAATCTGGTCAACAGAGCAGCGAGGAGATGAGGATAAACCTATATGAGCACTGTATTTCTCTTCATCTCCCTCCTTGTAGAAACAAAAGAGAGACCTTGCAAAGCCTCATCCAATATTCACTAGGAATTATCCCGACATGATCCCAGGAAAATAAGTCCTTTTCAAACTCATGGTTCCGGTGCATCCTCTCCCGCGACTGAGCGCAGGCAGAGCAGGCTGCGTGCCGGGTTCTGTGGCTGGCACAGGCCCTCGGTGGTAAGACTTAATTATGATTCATGGAGCTGCGTTGAGGAGATGGTTTAAAGCCACTTAATTAGTGTAGGAATATACCGCCGTAATTATCCTGAAATATGACCTAATTAACCTATGGAAAAGCCAGGCCCACTGCTCGGGAATGCCAGAGACATTAATAGTCTATTAATACACCCAATCTGCTCTCTAGTACAGCTTTAGGGGTACACAGGGCTGGGGGAGAGGGGCAGAGCACAGACAGAGGAGAGTAGGGTTTGCCCTAAAGGGAAATGATTTTTTTAAAAATGTTTATTTATTTCTAGGAGACAGAGAGAGAGACAGAGAGCGTGAGCAGGGGAGGGTCAGAGAGAGAGGGAGTCACAGACTGAAACAGGCTCCAGGCTCTGAGCTGGCAGTCAGCACAGAGCCCGACGCGGGGCTCGAACCCACGAACCGTGAGATCATGACCTAAGCGAAAGTTGAATGCTTAACCGACTAAGCCACCCAGGCACCTCAGGAGATGATGTTTTTAAACTGTGTGAAGTGGGCAGGGAAAGGAGAAGGGAATGATATTTACTGAGAGCACCTATTCTTAGTTAATCCTCAAAACAATCCTTTAGGACAGATATTAAAGTTCAGAGAAGTTCATTAACTAACCTAGGACACACAGCCAGGAAGTAGCTGCAGAGGAATCCATTCTCTAGGTGGGCTGAGCCAAAGGCCATGCTCTCCCTGTTATTCCTCGCTACCTTCAGCAGACACAGGGAAATGGACAAAAGAAAAGAGGCACTTTCAACACGAAGGAGTTGACATGCCTCCGACATTTTAGAAAAATGGAGTCATTCCAGCTTCCTGGAAGCAGGTTCAAGGTTACAAGTGTGCTGTGCAGGTTGGACACTGCAAAACCCTAGGACTCTTCATTCACATAGGCTGCAGTGGGAATGAGAGAGCCCATACGAGAGCCTGGGAGATGGCCCTATGTGCCTCTTTAATTTCCCTCCCCACCCAAGTCACCAGCCCCAACCCTGGCTTTGAGTCCAGATGTGGGCCCAAAGCCAGAGAAGCCACCTCTGGGATAATCCTTAACAAAGCAAGATTTGAACCCAGTCCTCCCCTGGGGAGACCCCAGCGCAGAGGGTCACTCGGGCACCAGGATGAAAGTCCAGAGCCCTCCAGGGGGAGCCCAAGAGCCAGACTTCCGCCTCAGAGCCTGTCTGGCCAGCAGGTCGAGGAATATTCCAACAACGTCCTCATTCTTCCCTGATCAAAGGAGCTTGGATTGAACCTGCTGTAATCATCCGTCGGGGAGTTTGCTTAAAATTCCCCTAATTACGGGAGAGCAGAAAATTGCTACGCCTCAGACTGAATAGAGAAATCGAAGGCACCCTGCTCCCAGCTGCCTGGGGAGACAAGCCAGGATGGGAATAGAAAGGCAGGGAGAGGCAGGGGGGCGACGATGGGTAGCAGCGACAGGAGGGAGAGCCAGGGAGTGGGAGAGGAAGGGAAAGAGCCTGCCGCAAGGGGGGTGGGCGCATGGCGGCTGGCTCAGGTGGGGCGCACCGCCGCCTCTGCAGAGAGAAGGATGCCAGGATGGAGGGGCCGCCGTGTAAGGGAGACTTAGCCAGAATGCACCCTCCCGTGGCTGGAGCTAGTTTTCTAAAGAGGCCTGGGGAGCCCATAACTCTTGCTTAGTTTAGAAAGTAGATTCTGGAATGTCTTTCCTGCCGGGAAAGGGAAGGGAAGGAGGAGATGGACAGGTCAAGGAGGACAGACTGCCTCCAGGCACCCTCTCTGGGCCCTGCACTGCTCCAGGCACATGGAGGGGTCTAGAGGGAGGAGGAAGCATGGGATCCCTGCCCCTGGGGAGTCTCACTCTGATGGGGGAGACTGGGTCAGCACCCCACCCAAAAGTAAGGCTCAAAGAAACCCTATACACCCGAGCCCAACACACGATGGCCCTGAACTATCGGAAGGGGATCAGAAGGTCCTGAAGGGGGTGGAGTCAGGTGGGAAAGTTTGCTGGGGAGGCACGTGCTGGGCAGAAGACAGGTAGAGAAGCAAGGATGGAATAAGGGAGGGAAAAGTCTGAAGGAGCCCTGCATGGTACCAAAGGGCCGTGGTCACCATTTTTCTTTGGTGGGGGGAAGGGGGAAAGCAAGGCCCAGGGAGGGGAAGTCACTTATCTAAGGTCACACAGCTCATCAGCACCTGAGTTGGGGCT
The DNA here is from genome assembly GCF_008692635.1 of Crocuta crocuta. Taxonomy (NCBI): domain Eukaryota; kingdom Metazoa; phylum Chordata; class Mammalia; order Carnivora; family Hyaenidae; genus Crocuta; species Crocuta crocuta. The sequence goes on from NW_027527824.1 coordinate 4,469,069, forward strand.
CAAGCTCAAGCTTCAGACTCCTAGTCTGTGCATTACACCCCCATGGACTGGAGCAACAGAGTAGAGAGGAGTGGGCAGAAGGTAGAACGGCAGAAGGAAAGAAGAGGTCCGCTCGCCGACTGCTGGATGTTGATCATAAAGGGCAAGCAATATTCTAACGGTCCCCCGTTGCCAGCTCTGCCCCATCACTGAGCTCCCCGGGCTCCCCACCCACAACATGCTCCTGGATACTCTCACGCTTTCCCAAGGGACTGCTGGCGCCTCGCTCAAGTCCCTGCGGGGGCCCAGCTTTGGCTCTCTGGCGGCCTGACTGCCCTATAGTGTCCGTCCCACTCACGGGGTGGGGGGATGGGCTGAGACTTGGGGCTTGCAAGCTACAGAGATCGACTCAAACTGGCATTTAAATAAAAGGCAAAGTTTACTAAAAGGACACAGGAGTGTCTGGCAGGCAGGAATGTGGTCAAGGGTGAGTCAGGACTGGTATCAAAGACAGGGAAGCCCAGGGGCCAGGAGTCCCTGCTGGCCATCTCGCCTTCTGCCTCCCCTTGCGCATTTGGGCAGATGTCAAAACTCGAGATGCTCACTGTGGCTCCCAAGCCCACGTGTGGTCAAGAACGGCGTCAAGAGACAGTTTCTAGGCCCTAATGACAAGACCCCAAAGATGAATTCTGATTGGCCCAGCTCAGCTTGGGTGCCTGTTCCGATCCAAATGACCTCAGCCCAGGGGGTTGGGTCCCATTGCATAAATGGCCACCGTATGCTCCCCGCTGTGTGTGAGCAGGACGACTCAGGGGCCACGGTGAGTCAGATGGTAATGTCACAACTGTCGAGGCAGTGAAGCAGGCCTGGGGGTGGAGACCCGGGCTTACCTGTCTCAGCAGGTGCTCTCAGGACGGTCGAGGCCTCCACCTGAAGCCCAGCGGTGAGTGACCCACATTCAGTGTGTCAGACCCTACAGCTCGGGCGGCCAGCTGTGGCCGAGGCACACCCTCTGGTGGGAAGGTGAAGGGCAAGGGGATTCAGCCTGGCCCCGGCCCTCAGTGACAGGCCAGTGTAGGCAGGCTGGGGTCCTGGCACAGTGCCTGCCAGGAAGGAGGGCCAGCCTCTTGGGCTCCAGGGCGGTTATCCGAGGCTGGGAAACCTGTACTTTAGAAACTTGACTATTTTCATGCTGTTTGTATTTTCTGTAATTACTTCCCTTTTGTTCTCCCTTAGTATTTATGGAAGTCCTTTGTGAAAATGCCAGCAGATCCCAGCAGCGCTGAGAGGAACCAGCAAAGGGGTTTGTGTCTCTTCCTGGGCTCAAGGTAAAAGAGACACATCCTGGAGCCTGGGAATAGAGGTGGCAGGAACCTGGCCCTGAGGGCAGGGGAGGGGCAGGGAGGGGGACAAGAGCCTCAGCTGAGAGGCTCCTCTTCCCTCTCCCCCTGGCCTTGTTCCGAGCTTTTTCTCAAATATGGGGAACCCCTGGACTTCCTCTAAACAGTCCATTGTCCTGAACTGGGGGGGCAGCCAATGCCATCCTCGGGCCAGTCTTGAACGTGGACTCCTGAGGGGCTGTGTCCCTGGACGCTCCTCAGGTGTGAGAACAGAGACCAGGGTCACGCAGGTGCCTGCCCAGAGGAGGGGGCCTGCCCCGGAACCCAGGGAATGGGAATCGAGCCCCCAGGACACGCTCGCCCCAGCCCTGACATTTTGCTGGGCTCCACCTTAAAACTCTGCATGGGCATCAGAACTACGTTGGTGGGGGTGGAGAGGCGGTTTGTCCCTGGGTTCAGGGTTCTTCCCTGCACTGAGGAGACAGAAAAAGCTCTGGTGTTAAGAGACCAGAAGAACCCCTGTGGTTTCTAGGGGGCCATAAGTAAAAGTCTAAAGTGGTAGAAAGGACCAGTGATAGAGTCACGGAGACCTCTGCCCTCTGAAATTAAGTTATTTGTAAGCAAAGTATCACCAAAGCATCACTGGCACATCCAGGCCCTGCCCGCCCCTCTCTCCCCACCATGGCCAGTCCCGGCCAGATGGAGCTGCCCTGGGTGGCTGAGCAGCCCCCACAAGTGAGGTGTCCGCAGGCAGAGAAGCAGCAATGACATGGGACATTAGGTGCTGATGGCTTTGCCGAGCAAGAGAATTGCAATTAAGGATGCAATGTGTCCCTCTGGGGGGCTGTCAGACAAGGATCCAGAACAAAGGTCCAGAAACTGGGGGCTTAGCAAAGCAGCTGGGGTGGGGAGTCGGGCAGAGGGGGGTCAGGATAGGCCTGTGGGGGCCCTGCCTCTGCCCTCTCGGCAAGCCCGTCAACCATGAAACACCACCACCTGCCATTTACTCGGGGCCCAACATGTCCCCACTGGAAGGTGGGGGAGTGCAATTATCCCACTTACACAGATAAGGAAACTGAGGATTGGAGGTTAGGTAACTTGTCTGGAGCCTACAGATAGTGGCAATGAAATTCAGGCCCAGCTCCATGGGGCACTGAAGTGAGGGCTCACCACCACCCCAGTATGGGGCCTTCCCTGAGCGCTCCCCTGACTGAGCCCACCTGGCACCTGGGGCCACGGCAGCACTGCCTCAGCCCGGGGCTTGAGGTCTGAGGTGGGTGAAGCCCTAGGGGGATCGAGATCTCACCCAGACTCCCTGGCAGACACACGGTGAACACCACCTCTCCACCCTTCCGCGGGGGAGGCAGAGGAGGAACATCTGGCTTGGGTGACATGTGAAGGCCACGACGTGGCAGACCCGGGAAGGTGGGAGGTGAGGAGGGGTGCACACGTCACCGCGAAGCCCGTGTCTGAGCTCCCCACCTCCCTCGCTCACACCTCCCACTTTGGGGAACCTGCTCCTGGACCTCCCACCTTGGGTTCTGTGTGGTGACATCACGATGGCTGACAAGCTCTCCTTATCTATACCAAACATGCCTGAAGGAGGGGCACATGTGCCCACTCTCCCAACCCTGCTTGTCTGTACACACCCACCCCTGCCCAGAGGAACCCTGCAGGCCAGGTGATATGTGGGAAGCAGCCTGTGAAACACGGAGTCCCTTTTGGGAGCCGATCATGCCACACTCAAGATGGAGGATGGGAGCTGATCATGCCACACCCAAGATGGAAGATGGGAGACAGTGGGGGCAGGGAGGGGGAAAACAAAATGAGAGAAAGATGAGAAATGAGATGCTTAAATGCCCCCAAACCAGGCAGGGCTGCCTGGATCACGGAGCAGCTGGATGGGGGGCTTAGGGCCAGAGAGACTGAGTCATCTAGTCATGCTTCAGACCTGTTCCCTCAGGCTCGTCTTTGAATCTGTCCTGGAAACACAAACCGCCCATCTGGGGCCTCGTTCCATCTGGTCCAAGCCCAAGGAGGTGAAGGGTAACTGGGCTCTGAAGCTGCCTGTACTGGTGTCACTAGTTTGCTGGGAAAATCTGGGTGCCTCCTGACAGCAAGAGAATTGACTGGAACCCCGAGAGAAGGGGGCAGCCTGGGGCTTCAGGAAGGGAGGACAATACAATACCCTACTTCACCTACAGTGCCTGTCCCTTAATTTCCACTGGCCCAAACCTTATCCTTCAAAACCCTGCAGACATGCCACCTCTTCCAGGAAGCTTTCCCTGACCTCCTAAGGAAGTCTGCTCTCTCCCTAAGTACTTTACCCCACTGATCTCCTGAACCTCACCCCTTTCTTCCTTGCATTGTGCCAACTGGACTCAATGTAGAACTCAACAGGGCAGGCCAGCTCTTGCTTAGCGCCCCATTATAAGATCTCTGTCACAACTTGGATAAAGGGAGCCTGATGGAGAGGAGGGACGCACCACGGAGCTGGACAGGTGGCGGAGTGCTCCGACCAGAAGACACAGGAGGGATTCAGGAAACATCAGCTGAAATGAGATTCAGGAGGATCACTGATTGTGGGGGTCGAACAGAAAAGGAGCCTGGTCTTCCAGAGTCCTGGGGAACTGAGAAACCAAATGTAGTGCCCTCACAAGCAGGGGAGGGGGAGGGACAAGCACCGACTGCTGGGAGAATAAGCTAGAAGGGAAAAGTGCCCCCACCCTCCATATGGTTTTGGTAGTAGCTGCAGCAGAAATAAAATCACTTCTTTGTTTAACAATAGCGTTTCACTTCAGCTATTCTGTTTTCACCTTCAGAAGTTCTGTGTGCTTTTCGAAACCTTCCATTCTTCTCCTCGTTGCATTCATTCTTTCCTCCCCAGTTCTGAGCATATGGAGGATATTTGTAATCCCTGCTTTACCATCCTTGTCTGCTGATTCCACCATCTTTCTTATTTGAGGGCAGGGGGTGGGGGTAGGAGTTCTGTGTCTGTTGATTGATTTGTTTTTTGGTTATGGGTCATGTTTTCCTTTTTCTTCGCATGACTTTTTTTTTTAATTATTAGGCGATGGATAGTATGAATTTTACATTGGGATCTGGACTTTGCCGTATGCCTTTAGAGAGAGCTGGGCTTTGTTCTGGCTTGCAGTTATTTGGAAACACTGTGATCCTATGAAACCCTGCTTTCAAGCTCTACCGGATGGGCCAGGGCAGCCTTTGGCCTCTGACGAAGCTCACATCCTTCTGAGGACTGTATCCAATGTGCCATGTGCTATAAGCTCTCTCCACCCTCACGGGGACAAATCTGAACGCTCCCCAGCCCTGTGTGAGCTCAGGAATTGTTCAGCCTTCTGCTTCCCAACAGAACCCCGTGGTGCTCCACCCCATTATGCGGAGATCAGTGCTCGGCTGAAGTTTCGAGGACCCTTCTGCAGATTTTCAGAACTCTCCGTGGACAGCGGCATCCCTCTCGGGTGTTCTTCCTCACAAATTCCAGCCTCCACAGCCCCAGTCCCCATCCCCAAACCTGAGTCTTCCCCACACAGCCCCCCAGGCTCTGTCTGGGACTTCCCTCTGTCCTTTGCTTTGGCCTGGGGGTAAACTGATGTGAAAGTGGGGCTTCTCTTCTCCCGGGGACTACCTTGTGCTACCTGTTGCCTACTGTCTGAAAGTAGTGGTTTTGGGTATTTTACCCACTTAACCATTGTTTTCATCAGATGCACAGTCACTGGAGCAGTTACTTCTCCATTGGCAGAAGGGGAAGCTTCCTGGTCCATAATTGCTCATTGGGGAAATCTCCTGTGAGAGCTTGGATGTGCCAGGCCCTACTCTAGGTGCAGAGGATAAAGCGTTGAACTGGACAGTATCCCAGCCCTAGTGGGGCTAATAGTCTGGGGAGGGGGGGAGCAGCCAATAAACAATAAAAAATGTAATAATCGTGCATCATGTTAAAAGATGAAAGTTCTATGAAAAATAGAGCAAGACGAGAGACAGAGAGAACTGAGGAAGGGGGCAGTGCTCAGGAAGGCCTCCTTAGGAAGGCAAACTGAGCAAAGTCCTAGAGGAAGTGAAGGAGGGAGCCCCACATGCAGGCCTGGCTTGCTCAAGGGGAGGGGCCAGACTGCGAGGAGCCTCCATAGGCCCCAGAAAGAGAGCCGACGGTTACTGTCATTATCCAGATAAGAGAAGGTGGGGGCTTGGGCCTGGATGGCGGCCACAGAGCTCGGGGAAGTGAACTCAGAAGATTCCAGGTGTTAATGTTGAAGGACGGGACGAGAAAAGGATCAAGGATGACTCCTTAGTTTTTTCGCATCATCATCTGGAAGGGTAGAGTTGCCATTGACCGATATAGGGCCAGTTGCCGGCCAGCAGGTCTGCATGCTGGGGACACGAGAGCATGGCCGTGTTAGGTCTGAGATGTGTATTAGACATCCATGTGCACGTATCCATCGGGCGGCTGGACTCTGGTTGAGAATTCAGGGGCAAGGTCCAAGGCAGTATGGAGGGAATGAGGCCAGGGAGGGAACCCCTCCGGGAGGTCTGGCCTAGTGATACCCGAAGGTCACCAGAGAGCACCCCGAGGACTGTCCTCCACAGAATACCCTTCTGCCTCCACAGACAGGGGACAGGGGCTGGCAAGCCAGGAAGGGCCATCCCATCCCTCCCCTTATTCCAAGAAAGTTGTCCAAACCACTAAGGGCTGTCAAATGGCCTCAGAGCCCAGGAGCCACGCACCAGGACCTCAAGGAGAGGTTGCGTCGGCAACTCCGTCCCCCAGGGCCCATCTTTGCTACTTCGCAGGCTGCCTGCTTCGCATTCGTGACTCTGGACAACATTTGCTGCCCTTGGCCCTCGAATGGCTCACCTTGATACCTCGCACTTGACACTGAGCTCGCCCTAACTCCGCCTGGTCCCTCTGAGCAGGACACCTGGTGGCTGTGCTTCCCAAGTAGTCCCGTTGCCTCTTCTTGTCCCAGGCTCCCTCCACTCTGTGGGGTAGTGGCAGCTGGCCTCTGACTCAAGGGAAGCCCTCTCCCACCCCCAGAGAGAGAAGGTCCAATAGCCCCGGGATCTGTAAGTCCTTCTAGATATCTAACCTCCAACCTCACCATTTCACCCTTTGTCCGTTCATCTAACGCTCTCCACCTGGAACACATGGGCCCCTAGCCACTCCTTCCTTGCCTTCTCCGTTTCCGCTCCCGCCTGGGTGCTCTCCCTCTGTCCCTCGGTGTCTCCCGCACCTTCCTCACCCCGTCTGGTGCCCCCACCCCTGCTCTGTCGCACCTCAGTCCATCTGTGGATCGTTCGTCTCAGACAGTTAGTTTAGGGGAGTGTAGAGGAAACCCTTGCTGACTCTGGTGAAGGTCTTTTTTCCCTCTTCACCCTGGGGAGGCCAGAAATGAACTCGATGCCTCCAGGGTCCTCTCAGCGCCAGATGGCTCCCCTCCCTCAGACACCTCCGTGACCTGCCTGCATGGTCCTGCTGTTGTCCTCACATCGTCCTGGCTTGGCCGGAGAGGCCCACCCCTCGGGAGACAAACACCTTCACCCCCATGAACGCACACACGCACACACGAGCACGCACACTGCTCCTTAAGTGATAGCGAGGGCACTGGCCAAGTGGTCCAGTTTTTTCTTCTGCTGCTGCGGTAAAATATGGACAGCGAGAACCGCGGGAGAAATGAGGCATGAAAATTAATCTGCTTTACAATCCTCATGAATATTTAAAAGCTGATGAATATGTAACTACATTTCTTTTCTCCTCCATTAGTGTCTGCTTTTGAGTTACTCTATAGCTCCCTTTGGTTCCTTTGGGGGCTGGTTGGCTAGACTGATTTTTAAATTGGTTTTACAGGTGCCTATAGCTCTTGGGTTCCCCCCACCCCCAATCCGGAGAAGAGGATTTGTCCCTTTAAAATTCCTCAGGAAGGCCTGGCAGAGAGAGACACAGAGAATCCCCTCCCAACTGTACTCTGTGGGAGTCCAGAGAGAAGCCGCTTCACAGTGGGACTCACAGAACACACAGAGCAAAACATCTCCTTCTTCCTGGGCCTCAGTTTCCCCTCACTCCCCACCATCACGGATCTTTCAAGGCCCTGGTGCGCGGTGGCCTTGAGAAACTAAGAAATCAGTCAGCAAAACGTTGCTTTTTGGCTCCTCAGAAGAATCCAATATTAAGCTATTTGGTACTTTGCAACCATCTCGCGGCCCCTGGAACCAGTTCCTTCATCTAGAACCACCCTTGGGGCATCTGGGGCATCTCCTGGCCTATCCTCCTTGCCACTTCCTCTCCGGCTACCCTGGGAGTCTGCTTCCCACCCACTCCAGCCATCTGCACCAGGCTGGGCGAGGGAAGGCGGCTCACCCACCTCCCCGCCGCCATCAATCACCCCAGAGCAGAGCAGAAGGAGCGGCGGGGCATCTTCCCAGAGCAGCACGATTTCTCCTGGAGCCTGAGGCAGGATCCAGTGCTGAACCGGTGTCCTGTAGAGGGGAAGCGGGGTCCCAGCGACTGGGTTACTGGAGGCACCATGGGGCGGGGCAATGAGGTGTGGGGAGCTATCCAACCTGCCAAGTACCAGAACACAGCCCAACCTGGGTCAGAATGCGCAGAGGGTCCTAAGGCCCTGCAGCCATCCAGAGAATTCCAGGTTCTATGGTTAGCATCTGGGGCTCTAAGTCAGAACGGACCACACCTGTCCGGTCTCTCCATCCAAACTTCATTCTACACAGAGCTTTGCAAAGCATTCCACACCCTGTTTTGATATTATTTTCTTTTTTTTTTTATGTTTTATTTATTTCTAGGGGAGAGAGAGAGAAAGAGACAGCGTGAGCAGAGGAGGGTCAGAGAGAGAGGGAGTCACAGACTGAAAGAGGCTCCAGGCTCTGAGCTGGCAGCCAGCACAGAGCCCAACGCGGGGCTCGAACCCACGAACCGCGAGATCGTGACCTGAGCGAAAGTCGGACACCCAACCGACTAAGCCACCCAGGCGCCCCTATTTTCTCCCTTCTAACAATCCTCAGAGCCTCCTTAATTTCTAGCTTATCAATTTCACATCTGACCTTCCACCTCAATCCCCAGCTATCTTGGCCCTTCACCCACCTCAGTTCTTTCACCCTTAGGCTCATCCAAGCTAACATGCTCACCATCCCAAGCCTTTCACCCCTTGGCCCCTGGCCCTCTGTCCTGCCTCTCACGCACTTGTCATTTGCTTCCTTCCTGCTCAGTTCCCGCTCAGAACTGCCTCCAACAGGAAGCCCTCCTTGGTTTACCTCAGCCCTACCGAACAACCCTGTCATCTTTTCCAGTTCCCAGGTTTTTAGTGCAGAATCCACGGGGTGTTCATTGGCACCATTTTCACATGCGTGCTGCACGGGAAGGGCTGTTTGTCACGCCGTGTCTTTTAAAGAGGACCTGCTCACGCAGATGGCAATCAGCGTCACAGCTTCCTCCCAGAATGACGGCACAGCTGCGGCACCAAGTCTGTGGAAATACACGGCGGACCCGGCTCACTGCTCATGCCCATGCCTTCAGATCAGCCTCACTCCCTCTCTTGTGCCAGGCCTGTCCCACCGCAGGTGCATCCCTATGTGGGGACCCAGGTCTCCTCCCCCGCCCCCCCCCCTCAGCTCCTGCCCTGCGACCTCACACGCAGCATCCAGAATGACACCAGGCTGGGGAGTGGCGAGTGGCCGGAAGAGAATTACTGCCCAACTTGGAAGACAGAGAAGGAGCTCTGAAACCCAAGTCGTGAAACCAGGCTGTGGACATGGCTCTGCCTTGTGATCTGGACCACTCGCCTCAGGTTCTCCTCATTCAAGTAGGGATAAAGATCCTTCCCCACGTGAAAGGAGGATGGAGAAAGTCAAATGTGGAAATGCTCTGAAAGGGACAGAACACAATATAAATATCGGAGTCTCTGCTATAATAACAATCGTGAACAATAAATTGTTATCATCGTTACCATAAGCGTGTGGCATTCCCCAGTGCCCCCTATTTTGAAAGGGTCCTCTTGCTGAGCCCCCGCTTGCTCTCCTTCCCCTGGCCGGGGGAGGGGCGGGGATGCCCAGTTGGATGAGTGCCCCTCGGGATCAGCAGCTCATTATCCACGACAGGTTCCCCAAGCGGCAACGTCACCTCCAGCCCCTGGCCTCTCCGCTCCGCTCTGGAGCTGCCTTGGCAGCAGGAACAAGAGCGTGCCTTGTCAGACAAGCCCTGCATCTCCATAGAACATGCTCCAAGCATAATTACCCTTCGGAGAAGTGCGCAGGCCCGGCCCTTATCACAGAGCTGCCGCCACCACTGGATTCCTGCTGCTGCGGCAGCTGAAGGCTGAGCTGCCCTGGACCTATGAAGCCGAAACCGCTCTCCAGCTAAGCAGGGCCAGGTAGAGCCAAGCCGCAGGAGGCTCCCCGGGCTCTGGCTATGGGTAGCTGGGAAGCCTCCAGTGGCCCAAACAAACGCTGAGTCCGGCTTCACCACTCCCCAAGTTAGCCCCACCCGCCCATCTTGAGGCTCCCTCTGGATGGGTGATGTGTCCACCCTAGGCTCCCTGTATCCTGCCTGTGGCCCCTCTGCCCTGGCCCCTGACCACCCTCCTTGGTCTTCCCACCCTCCCCAATTCCACCGCTCTCAGAAACTAAAGGGTCACCTGCAGTGCTTGAAGATGCAGACAGGCAGTTAGAGTGAGTTCCATTCCCCAGAGCCAGGTGCAGCGTAGGGCAAGAGAGGTGCGGTCCCCCTCTTACCCACCTCTCCACCCACAAGCCTTCCCCAGGGAAGCCACTCCCAGATAATCCTCTGGGAAGATGTGCCGTTCCTGCCTCCCCCACACCCCACCAGGCTGCTATACTTCATACCATGAACATCATTTCTCCCACTGTCTGGGTATTCCACCCCTAAGGGAAATGACCCAAACCCCTGGGCCCAGCAGAGGTCTGCATTCTCCACCTACCTGTCTCTAGACAGTGACCATTTCTTAAAGAGATGCGGATTGGGCACTTGACTCTTTTAATTCGTCCCTCTGAGAGGGGCATAGGTTTGAGGGTGGAAGAGAAGCAGAGGACGCCTGGGGGTCCCTGGGATGCAGCCCCCCTCAGCTAGGCTGTCAGAAGGACCAGGGATACCTACGGTACTTGCTGTTTATCCTGCAATGAGTTCCACCCTGTGGGAGCACAGGCTCTGAAGGAGGCTGATTCTGCACTTGCTCCTAATCTATGGAACCCCCTCTCATTCTCCATGTACCTCCTCACATCCCACCCTCCTAGATGGAGCCCCAGGGCAGGGCCTGCATGGATCATGCTCTCTTCTCTCAAGCCAGGTGTGGGTTCCTCCAAGAAGCACCAAGCCTGTTCTGGGACCCTAGATCCCCATTCCCCAGGAATACCCTGCCTAGTGCCATCTCAGGACTTCTGTGGGATTACATCTCAAATCTAACCCCACACTAAGACCCAAGCCAAATCCTTCCATCTAGGATTCTAAAACATCCACAGCATCCCTAGCTCTGAATCCTGAGTCCTGAGTCTTATCCCAGCCTTTCCCCACTTGAACTCCACTACTGCCGTAGTGACAGTTCTGTGGGTAGGATGCATTGAGACAAATGGGGCTATGATTAGCCAGCCATCAATATCTCTTAAAGGCCCATTCTCTCAAGAGCTGGCAGGTCCCTCCAGTGCCCTGCCTCCCTGAGCCAAGTAGAGACTCCCCAGGGCAGCTCTCGCCCCCCTCTTTCTTTCTCCTTCCCTTCCTGCTCTGGCCATATCAGCCAGATGGATTATGTCTTATTTCTTTTGGATTTGGCTGCAGGAACCAAACAGCATTTAAGGCTATTGATTGTTCAAAAGGCCAAGTGTATAATGTACCAGAAAATTAGTTTGGAGTGCCCAGCAGGAGAGCAGCTCCACTCTGGCCTCAGATTTACTCTGTTATCGTGGGCCAGAAGGGACATGGGGTGGGGGGCAATGTACTTTTCAGTGTCTCCAGTAAGTTCTAGGATGTCAGCCTCTCCTCGTGGCCAAGCTGGGGCCTTCTCACCACCTAGTTTACCCAGGTGAGCTACATTATAGCAATATCCCTCCTTCACTTCAACCCCCACCCATTCATTCCCACTGAACACACACGCGCACAGAATGCACTCACATTACGCATATAATGTTTTATAAATGTCTACACATATGCATGTACATGAGATAGGCCATGCTTACTAACAAGGCATGTCACACACACTCTCACCTATGCGCATATGAGACTGTCTGCGAGTCCAAATAAAAGGTTTTCCCTTTGCCTAAAGAATCTGGTGCTTAGAAGAATACCTGGTACAATATAGGTGGTTACTGACCTTCACTGATCTCAGCTAAATGGAGGCAGAACCATGGACAGTTCCCCAGCCCGCTGCGTGCCTGCTCTGTGCTCAGTTCACCTGACCCAAAACAGCCCCAGCTCACATCCAACCAGAGTCACTATTGGTAATCACAATAATGGCTTTCATTTCTGAGCATCTGTTATGTACCAGTCACAAAACAAGCTCCTTGTATGAATCATCTCATTTGGTCCTCACGATCTCCCAGGATGTAGTTATTATTACTGCACAGATGACAAAACTGAGGCTGACAGAGGTGGAGTAATTCTCCAAAGTTTTCATTGATCTTATCTAAAATAACAAAGTCAAGGGTACAACTTCAGGGGGCCCTGTTAAAGTATACAATCTTGGGATGCCTGGGTGGCTCAGTTGTTTAAGCACCTGACTTGATTTCAGCTCAGGTCACAATCTCATTGTTCATGAGATGGAGCCCCATGCCAGGCTCTGGGCTAACAGCACAGAGTCGGCGTGGGATTCTGTTTCCCTTTCTCTCTGCCCCTCCCCTACTCATGTTCATTCTCTCTCCCTCTCTCTCTCTCTCTCTCAAAATAAACATTTAAAAAATTAATAAAATGCACAATCTTCATATGACAATAACTTCACCAGACAGGTTTTCCCTGAAAGCAGGAGAGACTGACATGTATCAGCCCATAGCAGCAACTCCTCAATGTCAGCCTGTGACATACGTATTTCTCATCTCCACCTCAGCCAGTCCCAGCCGGCTTAATGCAGACAGGAAGTATATGCTGGGTTGGTTCAGCAAAAAGTGACGATATGCCTAAAGCCTGAGAATCAAGCCCAGTCAGGGCCAAAGTCACGGAAATCTTGCAAAGACGACACTTGAGAGGCTCAAAGAAGTGTACGGAAGTGAGATGATGTCCAAGACAATGGTATCTCACAGGCTCCAGGTAACTCACATTGACAGAAGCAACTGTCCAGCCCCTCTCCTGCCCCCCTGAAGCCCTCCCTGAAAATACTGAGAAAGGGAGAAGATATAGTTCATTGAAAAAGATACTTAACTGAGAATGATGGCTGAATTGTCTAGCTAAGGCAAAGAAACAGACTCTTGTAAACACACACACACACACACACACACATACATACAGGATACTGCTTCATAACAGATTGAGCCACACTCTTGTCATGGACAGAAAAGAAATCATCTCTATTTATTGTGTCTTCAGATAAAGTCCGACTAAGCAACACCTTTGGCAAGAAAATGATCATCAATTGCCACTGATGCCCCAGCTGACCCAGGATCAGAGAGTCAATGTCTCTGCCAAGGGGAACTCCAACTCCCCAGGCCCACGAAGTAGCTCAAAATCATGAGGAAAGGTCATGGGCCACCTGGTTTTGAGCATCAGTGCCCACCTTTCCCTCACCCCTTCCCCATCAAAGAGCCACTCAAGCTTTATTTCACAGGTCAAGTTTCTGAGACATTCAAGAAAGCTTCCATACAGCACATAAGCTGGGACCTGTGGAACAGTGAATGTCTACACTGCATGTCCCTGAGAAATGTTTCAAAAGGTAGTGAGCCAAAATAGAATCACCTATTTTGGTGCCTTACCTTATATTTCAGGTTTGAATCCAAATGACTTCAGGGTATTTCCAAAGATACAGTTCACCCTAAAAAAAAGATAAAATATTCACCAATAGTCAAGACCAAATGCCACAGGGGGTTTCCAAAGGTGCTGACAACATGACATGAGCGGCATATGTATCAAACTTTCTAAGCGGGCTACACTGAAGGAACCACACATACTTGGACATGGAAACTCTGATGTGTGAGAGAACTTAGTCTAATTTTTTTTTTTGTCATATCAGCAGCTAGCCACTAGCCGTGGATCCAAGATCTTTTTTTTCTTTCCTTTTTTAAGTTTGTTTATTTGTTTATTTATTTATTTAGACACAGAGAGAGACAGAGAGAGCAAGAGAGAGAACGAGAGTGCACAGGAACAGGGGAGATGCAGAGAGAGAAAGGAGACAAGAGAATCTCAAGCAGGATCCACACTGTCAGCACAGAGCCCAAAGTAGGGCTCAAATTCACACAAGTGGTAAATCCTACCTGGAGTCAGGACACCTGGGTTCAGTTCTGGATTTACCTTTGTGGTGCCTGTGTAGCCAAAGACCTGAATCCCTTTGAGATTCAGTTTTTCTGTTTTTGTTTTTATTTATTTTTTTTTTTTTAGTGGTTATTTTTGAGAGAGACATAGACAGAGTTGAACAGGGGAGGGGCAGGGAGAGGGAGACACAGAATCTGAAGCAGGCTATGCTGACAGCTCAGAGCCTGATGTGGGGCTCAAACTCATGAACCATGAGATCATGACCTGAGCCAAAGTTGGACGATTAACTGACCGAGCCACCCAGGTGCCCCTCAGTTTTTGTTTTTTGTTTTGTTTTGTTTTCATTTCCAAAATGGTACCAGTCATGCCCACCTGTTGGTAGGATTGCAATTCTGGGCAAATGAGATAGAAGACCTAGCACAGTGCTTGGTACACAGTATGAACTTAATGAAAGCTAGGCAGTGCTTTTGGAGGAAGGGGTCAGGCAGCCACAGATCCTGATAAAGGCCTGGGAGTTGTCCTGAGAGAACAAGGATGACCATGGGAGTTAAGGAAATAGAAGAGACACAAATGCAGGAGAGATGGGCATGACCCTAAGAGACACTTAACCTACAGAGATATGTTATCTAAGGATGGGTTTTACTCTAGGGATACAGAAAGATTTCATCAGGTATCAAAATTAATCTAGGACTTGAACTCAGAAGGAGAGAAAAGGCAAAGTGCTCTTAGAAAGAAAGATACTCTTCATTACACTAGTGAAGGGCTCAAAACTGGCTCCCACTACAGTGAAAGAGGGAAGTCAGACAAGAGGAAGAACTCCCACCAAGATCTACAAGCCCTTCAACAGACTGCTGGGAGAGGCCCTACCTGACAATTGTCCAGAGACAGGGGAATGGGTCAGGTAGACTGAGGAAGTCCAGATTCTTCTACCTCTGAGGTTCAGCCAGTTAAAGTCTCTCTCAAGAGCAGCCCTCCAGCATGGAGAGGGGGCCCTGCAAAGCCCTGGGAAAGCACCAGTGTGGAAACTTAGCAGTAAGCAGCAATGCTAATGAGTGCCAAGAATAACAGTGGCTTCTTAATGGAGCCCTTAATGAAGACTCATTTTGGGTTTTATTAAAGTTAAAAAAAAAAAAAAAAGCACATATTCTCTCCCCAGCTCTCAGAGAGCTGGGCAGAATCAAGAGCACCCCCAAACACAGGGTCAATATCATTCCCTGCTTGCGATACCATATAATAGGCTCTAGAAAGTAGAGTAGGAAGGGCAAGTTCAGAGGCCTGAAACCTTCCTTTGCCCTGTGGACAACCCACTTGGATCCCTGGATCCCACATAAGCAGATTTCCTGCAGAGCTTAGCTCTGCCATTTACAGACAAGCTGCAAATACGAACACAAAGAAGGCCCATCCCCAAGGTGGTGGCAACGATTTTAACAGGCAGATACATCCCATTAAATGTTTAACTAGAATACAATCCCATCAAAGCTCTTCTATAAAAGACTAAAGGGGTGCCCAGGTGGCTCAGGGGGTTAAATATCCAACTCTTGATTTCTGCTCAGGTCATGATCTCATGGTTCATGAGATCGAGCCCTCCATCGGGCTCTGTGCTGAAAGCATGGAGCCTGCTTGGGATTCTCCCTCTCTGCCCCGCCCCCCCCTAAGTAAATAAATAAACATTTTAAAAAAGAGACTAAAAACCACAACCCTCTAGGACGTACCCAATGTTGGCCACTATTACCAAGTATCAGTATATGTACCAATATACAGTCTCTGTTGGCTTCAAATAACAGCAGGAGGGATTCAGGTTAGATATAGAAATTCAGAACTTTCAAATTTGCAGATGACCTTGAAGTTCATCTAATAAAATCCCCTGTTTTATGAGGAAACTGGAGCCCAGAGAAATTGGAAATTCATTTAAAAAAAATCAAACCGCCAGTTGTGTCTGAGCCATAGTCCAGGACACCCATGACAGTGCTTCCCGTGATGCCAGTGTCTACCCTGATGGCCTCCTTTCCCAGGGTTATGCAACTTTGCTGAGTAACCATCCCAGGGACTGGGCTGGCATGAGCAAGATGGTATCGGGGGAGGGGGGCGCGCATCTGGGCTGGGATCTTGAGGTGTCTCTAATACCCAAGAACTAGCCCAGGATGCATCTCAGGGACTGCTCTACTCAACCATTAGACACCTAAAAGCTCTTTGTTGATGAAATAGGAGATCCACATTTTGTAGATCATTCACCCCCTAACCTCAAATGAGGAACCTCAACAGAAGGATGAAAATCACCCCTAAATAGCTCCACTGTCATCCCGGCCACACCTGTAACCACTCTGCCAATAGTGAATGCACAATGACCAAGTTCATAAGACGAATGTCCTGAGAGACTATTAAGAGGCGGGGGACTTCCCTCCCCCCAGCCCCAGACTCTGAACCCTCCAAGGAGGGGACTTCCTCTGCTTGGCACTGGGAAAGTCAGGGAGCAAGCAGTCTCTGCCTGGGATGACTCAACCTGATGGGAAGCAGCCCATCCCCGACCCCCACCAACAACAGTGTGGTTACTGAGTGACAGCTGTGTGCCCACACCGTACTGGGCGCTTAACCCAAGTTATTTCTAACCTAATTTTCACAGCACCTTTGTAAGGTAAGTATTATTTTGCATCTTTTAACAGAAAAAGGAGTATGAGACACAAATGCAATAAGATACAAATGGCTTCAATTCAATAGCTGCAAACTGAACACCTCAATGTCTAGGGGACCCCGAGCATATTGTGACAGTCATTGCAGGGAGTGAACTGTGGAAGTTCTCGCAGAAAAGCTTCCCTGGGACTTTCAAGAAAGGCGAGGGGTAGCTGAGAGGACCTCATTAATAGGTGGCAGACCTATCGGAAAAGAAGCTGACATTAATTCATTTTAAATGTTTGAGAGAGGCGAGGAGAGGCAGAGAGAGGGAGTACAGAGGATCCGAAGTGGGCTCTGTGCTGACAGCAGACAGCCTGACACAGGGCTCAAACTAACAAACCACGAGATCGTGACCTGAGCTGAAGTTGGATGCTGAACTGACTGAGCCACACAGGCGCCCCAAGAAGCTGATGTTGATCAAGCAACTGCTCTGTCTGTGTGCAGAGCTCTAAGCCCTGATGCTCACTACAGTCTCCTCTAATTCTCACAACCACCTTCTGAGATCAGTGTGATGATCCTAAAGAGACTCAGAATCAGAGAGGGCAAGTGACTTTCCCAAGGCCTCCTGAGCCCACTCAGGCAACTCCTCATTCTCCTCCCCTGAAGTCACTCCGCCTCCTCAGGCCCGAAACCACGAGCTTTCTCCTCTCAGAGCCTTTATTATACACTGGTCCCTTCTCAGTGAGGCCTTCTGTCTTCCCAGGCACCTACCTAAATCCACCCACCCTTCCAGGGCCATCCAGAGAGCCCCCTCTCTGAGCCTGGTGCTCCAATAGGATGCCCGCCCCCTCCCCCCACACCTCCCTGGGATCCTGTCCCTCCCCCATTGCTGGGATGCACTCAGCCTCCTCAGCACAGATCTTGGCTCCTTGCCAATTAACAGGGCCTTGGGAAGCACCTGTAGCTAACCAATCCCGAAGGAAAGCCTGTCCTTTCCCCCTCTTCCCCCTCTGCCCCCACGCCAGAGACTGGGTCTGCAGAAGCTATAAACACAGGACAGCTGACACAGGTCGAACTTGAGTAATGTCCTTGGCGGGAGGCAAGGGACTGGTCCCAAAGACTTCACTCCTCTGATAAAAGGAAGATTTTTTTTTTTTTTGCCCTTCACCTCTCAGTTGTAAAGCTCTTAAAAAGGGNCTGCCCGTCCAATGGGGGATAATTTATGGAAATGGGTAAAGGTGTTTTAAATTATTCAATTTAAATGTAAATAGGGGAGATGGTTTCTCTGAATAAATTGTCTTATTTATGTTCCGCCCGACTCCCCTCCCAGGGAAATATGGAGCAGTTTGGAGCCCTCTGGAGCACAGGGCCCTCCACTTCTCTGTAAGTAATATGGAACCAGCCCATGTCCCTGGGGGGTGATGATGTGGAGACAAATGCCCCGACAGCCTCTGTCCTAGCTGGGGTCACAAGACATGCCAAGTGCTCCCCCACCTGGACCCTGGCTCTTCTATGCCACCCCCCCCAGGAGAACCACTCTGGGGGAGCCAAGGAATGGGGTAGAATGTGACTCCTTAATCTTTGTTTGCTTGTGGACTGACAATAGATCAGGGGGCTCTGGTCACCTCCCCACCTGCCCAAGGTCTCTTTCCATTTGAGTCCCAAGCAGTGGGAGGCTTGGCACCTCCCTGACAAAGTCTTTCATGTTCTGGGCCCTTTGGGCTGAGTTGGACCATGGGGCCATCAACTAATCTTGGAGCCCTTCTATCTTAAACAGGGTCCCCTCTGGGAGGATGGGGGACAGGGTAGTCCCTAGGCAAAGGGCTGCCTTGAAAGGAAAGGACCTTTCTTCACACATCTCAGGCACCAACACATGTGCCAATGGGAAGGCGTTTGAGGGTCAGGAGAGGAGCCAGTTTTTAGCCCCCTCAGCACCACCCAGATGCCAACTTTGCTGTCTCTTGGATCGGGCCACCATTACACATGAGTAACCAGTGATCAATGTAGCTGTAAGAGAGTTTTCAGAGGCAAAGGACAGAACACTCAACAGCTCAAAGTGGCTCAGATTATAGAAATTTACTAGCTCTGGAAACCTGGAGATAGGGCCGAATTTGGGTGCAGATCTGGTGTGATATGGAAGTCTGGTCCTGTTTCCTTTTCCCTGTGATTCTTTTTTTGTGTATCCATCATCGTCAGACTAGACCACAAGATGGTTGGAGCAGTTAAGGGCCTATTATCCACCCCATGAGTCAAACAGAAAACAGAAACTTGCTTACACGGCCTCCTTTGCAGCTAGGGCATAGCCCTGTGACTCGGATTCCACGAATCAGATTCACCCGCAGGAGACTTCGCTTTAGAGGGAGGAATCTGAGTAAGGAAGCAATGCCCAGAATCTACCGTGCTGGTGAGGGTGGAAATGGAGGTGTTCGGCTTTGGGGTAGAAGTGATAGCAGGACCAAGTTCCTGGCCCAGAAGTGCAATCAGTGGGGGAGGGGCAGCAAGAGAGGCTCCCTGATCTGCTGGAACGGCAGCAGCGGCTGGGCCTTCTGCCTCAGTCTGGCTCTATGGCACAGGGGGCATCTTGCCTGAAAGCTTAGTCTTGAGTATGGTTCACGAGCAACCCTCCCTGTGATCAGGTAAGACACCCAGTATTCGTCTAATAGATTCCTTTTCTGTGTAATCAGTCAGAGTTGCTTCTATTGCTTATGGCCACGAACCCCAACTGATGTAGAAGCATACTTCAGTCTTTGTGAAACCAACTCATTCTTAAGATCCAGACTGGGTAGCCCCTTCTCTGAATTCCCCCCAAGCCCAGGCACTTTGCTCACACCTCTTACAGCTGTCTTAATAAAGGCATGAGGCCTTGTGGGAGTCTCCACTACTCCACACACAGACACACAGACACACAGACAGACAGACAGACAGACAGACACACACACACACACACACACACACACACACACACACACTGATTTCCTTGGGCCCTGGGACCACACCTTTTTCATTGTTTTATAATCAGATCTAATTTAGAAAGTGGATCTAGCACTCACTAAGTATTTGTTGCAACATGATTATTGCCACAGTCTTTATTATTGACATCAAAAACCCACCAATGCCTGATTCTGGTTTGAGCAACGTACATAGAGAATGGCCCATATTTTGTTCCTGCTTTCTGCAAAACCCGCTACCAGGTTCATAGCCATGGGCTCCAAATACTGCAGTCCCCACCAGAATGTCCCCTAAAATACCACAGGACTGGCCTCTGACCCCTACCCAGTTTCCCAATCACCCTCACAGTCTTACATTTACTCCTTCCGACCAGCTGTTCCCATTTCTGCCTTGCTGTCACTCTACCCTCAACCCTCCCAGCTCTGGGAAGATGTGCATTCTTGGACATGGAAATGAATACCCCAGAGGCCCCTGAAAAGATATGCCCATATGGGTTATGTTACCAACCCAAGGGTGTCCCTCATCCTGACCAGGCCCGCACACACACCCCCACTCTACCCCTTCTGCAGGAAGAGCCAGAGGAAATGGACAAGCTTTCTGGAATCAATTTCATGCCCTTGGGCACGATAAACAGCTAAGCAGAGAACAGCACCCATCAAGGGAGCTAACGGCCTTGGGTATCTGAGTGATTAATTGCTCCCTCAAAAAGCAAGCCTGACCTCAGATGCTCTCTTCATGCTTACTTTTTCTCCATACATTGCTCTACTTGGAGGAGACTCACATAAGCCCCAGCTGCACCTTCCTGGGCACAGACAGGACCTGCGAGTTCCCCAGGCAGCACACAGTCTCCCATCACCCGGGAGCCTGGGGAGACCTAAGGCAGAGAGCACCGGGCCCATATCTTAGTTAGCCAGGAGCGCTATATTGCAGATGGAGCCACGCCACCAGGGTGCAAAGACCAGACCACTTCTCCCTATCTGTGTGACCTTGGGCAAGCCACCTACATAGCACACACCTCACGAGGTTCTTCTAAGGATTAAATGAGATCCTGTTTGCAAAGCGTTAGCATGGCGCCTGGCACAAAGTCCTTAATAACCTTACTGTTTATATCAGGACTCCCTGTAGTCAGCAAGTCCTCGGTTCATGTAACCTGACTGCCATCCACTGCCTCTGAAGGCCATTCTAGCTTGTTCTACTCCGAATGATCATGGAACCCAACGGTCCCCAGCGTGATGTGGTAGGAAAAGTAATGGTACTGGAAGCAGAAGAGCTACATTCAAACCTTATCTTGAAGCCGTCGCCACGATCTCTTTCTATCCAGCCAGCATGAGACAGATTCTAAATACATGATGACTAGCTGTGTGGATGGACAAAGGTCACACTGCTTCTCTGAGCCACATGCCATGGTGGCCTTATTTGTACAGTGGGAAGAAGCACCGTCCCCGCAGAGTCACAGAGAGGTGACACCTGTGATGACACCTAAGAGAGTGCCTGGGATGGCAGGTGACCAGAGATGTTAGTTGACTCTGGATCTGCTCAAATGCTCAGTGGGTGAGACTTAGTTCCCTGTGCTTCCTCCACCTGCTGACCAAGAAGGACCGCATTTCTGTAATCTTCACCCCTCTGTGTCTAACCCAGCAAGTTCCGCCATGTTTCTCTAGCCCAATATGGTGCCTCGTACAGAGATGATACTCCATGAATAATGGTTAAACAAGCCTGCTGGCGGTTTGCTGATGAGCCACTGAGCATCCAGGACGCGCTGTCTGTTTCTCTGAGAACGAATGGCCTGTCCTGGTCCCTCCCCAGAGGGCCCTGCACAGAGAGCTGATGCCCAGGAATGTGGGGCTGATGCTTCCTTAGAATAGCCTGCCACGTTGTTCCAAATTGATCAGGTGGGATAAGCCATTGAACTTGAGCCTGTAAGGAGGGGACCAAGCTTGATTTGTACTGAGGGTGTGTCAAAGAGTGGGAAAGAAGCTTGGTAAGTTCATATCTTACCAAATATTTTCACAGGCCTGTTTTTCCAAAGGGGAAACTAGCTTAGACTGGAGAACCAACTTCCTCCAAGTGGTAGAGAAGGGTATTGAACTCACCTTGTAATCAGTCTCTCTCTCCATGCTCTTGGGTACTCTGCCCCCTGCCAGCATGTCCTCCCACACCAGCTTGCAAGCCTTGAGGAACTTACAGCCTAAAATCTGGCACATCTCCTGGCACAGAGTAGATTCCCAATAATTAATCATCTAATCTAACCATCAAATTTAATCCAACTACTTCATTTCACCAATGGGGCAACTGAGGCACAAAGCAAAGAAGTGAAAAGCCCAGCGTCACACAGCTGGATGGTGATGTGAGGGACCCACTAAAAGAAGAACAGGAGCTCATCCCAAAATGTCAGAACCAGAAGAATCCTGTGAGGTCATGTGGTCAAGGCCTTGCCCCATCCTTCCCTGATAACCAAACCCAGGTTCTCTCATTCACACCTTGGAGGAGAGGAAACAAGAGGCTTCAGATGCTGGATATAGCAGATTGATTGCAAAATGTCCCCAAATCTTCCTCCACCTATACCCAAACCCCTTTACAATGTAAATTTGTAAACTTTGCAGTTTCTCCCAACAAGAAGCAAAGTCTATTTCCCCTCCCATTGAATGTGGGCTTCTTTGTGACTTGCTCTGCCCAACAGAGTTCAACAGATGTGATGGCATGCCAAGTCCAAGGCTAGACCTTAAGAGACCTTGCAACCTTCCATGCTCTTAGAACCCTGCCAGCATCCTGTGAGCAAGCCTGAGTAGCTTGCTAGAGAATGAGATTTATCAAGAAGAGCCCAGCAGTGCTGCCTGAGGCCTCCCAAAGTCTGCCGAGGGCCAGCTGACCCCCAGACGTGAGAACCCAGGGCCAACCACAAGTACATAAATGATTCCAGCCCAGACTAGAAGAACCGCCCAGATAACCCATAGACTCATGAGAAATCATAAATCTAATTGTTTTCAAGTCACTGAGTTTTGGGGTGATTTGTTATAAAGCACCAGTTAACAAATACATTGAGCCTTAATGCCACAAGTCATAGCCATGCAGAAATTGGGGCCTGTGCGCCAGCAGGGCCTTGAAGGGGCAGGACCTTTTCCTGCAAAGAGCCTGACTGAGCTTCTAGCCACCGGGCTCTGACCCAGCCCCAGGACCAGGGAGGTCAGTCCCAGCTTCAGTCCTACCCTGACCACCCATCTTGGCACTCGCAAAACCCATTCCATGGCAGCAGTCAGGAGGGGTAAAGACCCCAAGGCTCTGAACAGGGAGGGCTGCGATGAGGGGTGAAGCCATCCATAACCCAGCTCAGAGGCAAAACCCCGACAAAGCCCCAGGGTAGGATCTCAGTGGTGTAGGAGCTCGCAGGACCAGGCTTCCCCCCTCCCCCACCCAGGGGGAGCAATCAGCCCTAGAGGAACCCGAGCAGGCCCCTTGACATTTGATGGGAGTCATTATCAGGCACTTATTCCCAATCAGGGCTCAAGTGCCTCTGAGGGCCCCTCTGCAGCCTTCTCATTCCAGGGAGCATTAATGGGAGGTGGGGAAGGGGCATCCAACCCACCCAGATCTGGGCAAAGGCCCTCAGGACCCACCCTTCTGACTCTGGCCCCTTCCTCTCCTCCTGAGGCCCTGAGGGGCAAGGTACCAGAAGCCAGAATATGGAAAGTGGGGACTCCAGAGTGAGGAACTGGACTCTTGGGTCCTTAGAAAGACTGGGGCACAGGGAGGCTCAAAGGGATGTGTGCAGGAAGGCGAGGTCAGGACTCAGATTCTGACCCCAAGAAGGGCTTTTTCTTCAGAGTTCATGGCCCTGGGGCTCCTGAGTCCCTGGTCCCGGGCATCCAACTCCTCCTTCAGACAGTCCTCCAGGATGAAGGCCAGGCTTCTCCCCTGGCACACATATCAAACCCCCTCTCTGCAGCCAGGTGGTCCCACTGCTATCTTAGAGAGTCATGGCTCTGGAGTGTGAAAGCCTTTTTGAAGGCTCTCCCAGCTCAGAGAAGGGTCTTGGGCAAACCACCTAACCTCTCCCATTCTGAAAGAAGGACAATGATTCCTGCCCCGCCTCTCTCTGCAGGAGGCTATTGTGAGAATCCTATTCTTTAATGTATGGGAAAGCATCTGATAAAGTGTAAAATAAGGGCTAGGTACAATAGTCCCCAACTGGATCATCATCACAATATATGCAAGCTCAGACAAGCCAGGTGCAGGTATATGATGGTAAGGGTGTGTGTGCGTGTGTGTGTGCGCGCATGCGCATGTGCAAGGGCGTGCACGGGTATATGGCTGCCTCACTACACACTATGGCACTCCAATACCAATATTTCATGGTCAGGGATTATCTGTGGATTTTCACCATCTATGTCTCTATTCAGGCAGTGAATCAACTGTATTTAAGTGTTAGAGTCAGAATGCCGAGGCAGAGTTTTCCAGTTAGAAGAGAAAGGGAGTAAAAAGCCTTGTAGTGGATTTGACAGGAAAGAGAGAGGGAGAGAGAGGGGAGAGGGGGGAGAAAGAGAAAGAGAGAATACACACACACACACACACACACACACACCCCTGTGCCTCAAATAACTGAATATAAAAAATATAGAGAAATATATATATTTAAAAAATGGAGAAAGAAGAGAGTAGAGAGTCATAAAATAATGAGTCCTGAGACCGGTCAATCCAGAAAGCTTCCTGGAGGAAGAGATAAAGTCTGAGCTGGATTTTGGTAGAAAGGCTGGGCACGCAGGCAGCAGGGAAAATGGCTCTGGGAGGAGGACAGAAACAGATCCGTTTTCTGCATTCTGTTATCAGGTAACAATAGCTATACTTCACCCCTGTAGAGCAATAAAGGATTTAAAAGGCTTTTCCACATGTATTTCCTCATCTGAGTCTCATTACAGTCCTCTGAACTAGACAAGTCCATTTTTTATTATCTTCATTTTATAGATGAGGAAACTGAGGCTCAGAAAAGTAATTTTCCCCATGACTCCAAGTTCACAGGCAGTAGAGCTAGTGGAAGTGCCCAGAGGTCCTGACTCCCACCTGGCCCGGTGCCTTTCCACAGCCCCTCTCCAGTCCTACCCCACTACCGTGTCTGCTTCTGTCTGTAAGCTCCCAGAGGGCAGGTACCAAGTCTGGGTAATAGACTCTGGGCAGTGCTTGGGAAATGAGCCTAGTGTAGAGAGTGGTGTCTCTAGGGTCAGACAGAAATGAGGTCCTACCCATTTACCTTGACTTTGCCTGTTACTTTCCTCTGCTCCTCAGTTTCCACATAGACAGAATAAGTTATTACAAGGATTAGAAGAGAGAATGCCTTTGAAGTACTTAAGCACTGTGCCCAGCACACAGTATTTGCTCAATTAATTGCAGCCACTATCATTAAGCTCTGGGTTATTGGGTTATTATTGCTAATCAGGAAGACTTTCCTCGTGGCCATTTTTCACCAGTTTCTCCCTTCCAGGATAAATGGGTCATTTAACACCCATACTGTGACCAGCCATTACTATCCCGAGAGATGGTTTTTAGTGAGCACAAGCAATAGACTTCTCCCTCCATCCACCTGGCCCGTGTGTCCAGCCCAGACCCCACAGCCTGGAGGGGCCCTCAGATCACTCCCGCACCAATGGGTGTCAGGCCTGACCCCTCAGCCACCTGTTGCAATACATTTCAGTCGCCAGAGCTCTCATTTCTATTAAAACTCCATTTGCCAAGAAAGTGGAAAGGTAATTATGAATCCCAGTCTTAAATCACTCTGCCGCTGAATTATTAAAGGGAAGAATTAAAAATAATCAGGCTTTTTCATTACACTTCATAGCAGGGAAATTAAAGGTGTAAGAATGTATTTTTTTCCTCGAATTTAAGTATTCATTTTGGAGATTTATAAGGGAGTTGAAATGATTCCCTGCATGCCCAGTTCTCCCTTTTATGAAAGAGGGAGAGGGAAAAAAACCTTGTAAAATTAAGAGGGAGATAGAGTGAAGAAGGGATTTAACATAAAGAAGTACAACTGAGTGTTTTGCATTTTAATACATTTTTTTCTGCACAATTACACCATTGAGTGATATGGCAGAGAGAGATTAGGCTGCTGCTAATTTCAGATACTGGTTGCTGAAAATGGCAAGGGGGTCTCACCAGGTGTCGGGTCAGGAAAAGCACATGGGGCATGTGAGCCGGCTCCCCAGATCTCCAAGCACTAGGAGGTAGGGACCAAGCTCCTGGCACCCTCTTTTCTTTGGCAGAGAAGAAGATGAGGGATGCCATTCATTTCACAGAGCAGAAACCCAAGACACTAACAAAGGGGAAAGCAGCAGCCGGGAGCCCAGGACCCAGATGGGAGGGACACAGAAAAGAACTTCCCAGCTAGTTTTCAGGTCTGGAAGAATGTAGAAGAGAGGGAGAGAGAGATGGGAGCGACCTTCCACCTGCACCCCTCCCCCAGCATCCACCCAAGGTGGAGTGTGAGAAACAGAACTGTCCAGAGTTAGGAGAGAGACGGGAGGATTCTGGAAGGTCTTGGTCCTCAGAACTGAGTCCTGAAACCCCTGATGGATGAGAACGAGGATTGAGAAAGTCCCTGCCGTCCCCCTTCCCAGCCAGTGGGGCAGAGGATGGGGGGAGGGAGGATGCAGACTAGACACCCCAGCCCCAGGTGACTAGCAGGTGTAAACTCCTCCTATCCTGGGACCAAGTGCAGAAGAGGGAGACAATGACAGCAGAGCTGGAGGGGATTCATCCAGGGGGGCTGCCTGGAGGAAGGGAGCGGAGAGAGAAGATAGAGTTTGCAGGCAGACAGAGGCACCAGAGCACAGAGCATATCTGTTCTTCCTGCTCCCCAGCAGCTGGAGACCACTGTGCTCTCTCCCTGATGGGGGCATTTTGAGGACAGAGCAAGAATTAGATGCCATGAACACACAAGCATCACTGGCGGCAGCTGGGTAGTCCCAAATCAGACCCAGGGGACAATGTTAAGAGCAAGCCAGTTCCATCCAGATGTACTTCAACAGCTGGCCTGCCTCTCCCCAGGGACACCAAGCTGGAACACTTCTGTCCTGTGTCCCTTCCACCTACACAAGCAGTGACTGGACCAGGGGAGGGGGTGGGGCTCCCTTGATAGAGCCACTCAGCTGCCTGCCCCCTCCCCCGAGATGGTAATGAATTGCAAGGAAACGTGCTGAGAGGTGTCAGAACAATTTCTATTAAACATAATTTCCTAATGAAAAGGTTACGAGGGAGCCGGTGAAGCTAATCAGGATTGAATGCTCACTCCAACCTGCTCTGAGGGAGGGGCCTTGAGGCCTGGTCCCTGGTTCTACCTGGTCTGAACTGGTAGGAAGGGCTGTGGGACTGGGTAAGGCCCTGAACTGCTTTCCATGCATTTCCGGGCAAGGTCTTACACGTGCCCGTTACTAAGAGCTTGCAGGGCGCCGGGCACCTTGTGAAGTGTTTTCCATGTACCGCGTTCTCACAACATCCTTGCAAAACTGAAGTTTATATCCCCATTTTCAGGATGAGCAAATTCAGACTCTGAAAGGTCGCATGGTTTGCTCAAGGTCACATCTCTAGCAGTTAGGGGAAAAAAAGGCCAAATTCGAACCTAGGTCTGTCTGATCAAAAATTGCATGGCAGTGCCATCATTACTTCCCAGCTGCCTGCACCTGTCCTATCCCATGGTTGCAAAGTGCTTTGGAAGGGCAAACGGAGCCCAAAAGTGGGGCAGGGAGGGGGCAGGGCGGATGTGCTGCCAGCTCAGCTGGAGTTGTTCCCACGTATCCAGTCTCCTACTGACGCTTTGGATATCTGGGAGTAAAGAAACCAAGGTCATTTTCTACATGGTTCTGTGTCTCCTTAGAGACAGGCACAGTGCCCTGCCGAGCCCAGAGGGGCATGTCTGTCAATGCAGCCAACTTAAGGGTGCTGAGAGCCCTTTGAGTCTGTATCTGGAGACCAGAAGGCACTGACCCCATGCAGGCCCCCACCCCACCTCTGGTCTCAGAGACTGTCCCCAAACAAAGCTTGTCTCTGAGCAGGGACCCTGCCCCTTCACTTTCCCCTCACCCTGGATCTCAGATGCTACCTCATGGCTGTGCTGAGGGTGGGGCTGATGTGGCCAAAACTAAGAAAAAGGAAAATGGCTTTTGCAGAATGTTCACAGATTCTCCCTAAGCCCTCAATTATAAACTCTTTAGAAACAGCCTTAGCCTTTATTGGTGGGAGATTGGGGGTGGGGGATGGAGCCAGAGGGAAGTGGATCTGAGACCAAATGGTAATGAGACCTATTCTCTTGCAATCCAGAGGCTTCTGATGCCACCAAAGCCCAGTTGGGAACAGTTTTCAGGAATACTGGGGCTTCGCTCTACCAGAAGCTTCTGCAGCTGTTGAGACACCTCTTTGGAGGGGGAGGAATGTTCCATTTGTGCCCCTGGGGACAGAGGTAGGACTTCAAAGTCCTCCAGGAAGCTCACCGCCACCCCTATACCCTGTGGGAGAAGGGGGCCTGAGCTGGGAGGGGGGGCCCAGATCACAGATTCCCCTCCCTTCCTCCCATCCATGCCCACCAGGCCCGTCCCCTGCTCCTCCCCCTCCACCGCCTCTCCACCCTAGGCGAGGAGCCTCAGGTTTTACACCCCGCCCCCAGCAGGGTGCATGTCCCCATCCCTCATTACGATGAAGCTGTCACTGACTGCCAGAGCCTGCCTTCCTGGGACCTTCAAAGCCAGGAACAACATGAAATATGCAGCCGCATTCCCAGCGCCCACTCCCCGCTCAGCCCCCTCCCTCTAATTGCTCTGTGCAGATTAAAGTTGGATGTCACGGCTCTGGCTGAGGACATCCAACACTTATATTCTCCAAAAGCAGTGGAGGCTGCTTCTGCCTCTAGGCAAGAGAGACTCAGTTCCTGAGTGTCCGAGGTGCTGCCCACCAAGCCCCACACCCAGACATGCCCCCCCCGAGGCCATCTCCTGTTGTCAGTGCACCCCTTAGACTGAAGGCTCCCTGGAAGGTCAGTAAAGTTTTGCTGAAAATAGCAGTGCTTCTCCAAGTGTGGTCCCTGGATCATCATCCCCTGGGAATCTGTTAGAAATACAAATTCTCAGATCCTACCCCAGATGCACTGAATCAGAAACTGGGGGCAGGACTGAGCAATGTGGGGTCAGGCAAGCCCACCAGACAACTATGATTCATGGTCATGTGTGAGAACAGCTGAGCCAAAGACCTGCTCAACCAACATCCAGTGGACTGGACAGAGCCCTCTGGGCCCCCAGGGCTACACTAAAGCTGGAGGGAAGAAAGACAGCATCTCCCCCGCACTGGCTGATGGTCCATGGCTGATGGGAGAGGCGATAATCAATGACCGACCCGCTGCAAGGCCAGCCTGAGGAGCCTGGAAAGTGCAGATGGGGACAGCTGGATGCTACAGGGAATGAGGAGTCTACAAAGGGAATTCAACTAAACTGGGGCAGCA
>NW_027527824.1:4497907-4513605 GCF_008692635.1 Crocuta crocuta
AAAAAAAAAAAAAAAACATTGAGACCAAATGCAAATCAAAATCCCAATGAGATATCTTTCACACCTATTAGGATGGCTACTATTTAAAAACAAAAAAGAAAGAATTATTTTCTTGCGGGAGGCCTGAGTGGGCTGAGTCGGCTAAGCATCTGACTTCAGCTCAGGTTGTGATCTCGCCATTCATGAGTTCGAGCCCCGCGTCCGGCTCTGTGCTAACAGCTCAGAGC
Source organism: Crocuta crocuta (assembly GCF_008692635.1). Taxonomy (NCBI): domain Eukaryota; kingdom Metazoa; phylum Chordata; class Mammalia; order Carnivora; family Hyaenidae; genus Crocuta; species Crocuta crocuta. The sequence goes on from NW_027527824.1 coordinate 4,498,135, forward strand.
CTGGAGCCTGCTTGATTCTGTGTCTCCCTCTCTCTCTGCCCCTCCCCTGCTCCTGCTCTGTCTCTCTCTCTCTCAAAAATAAACATTTTAAAAAAAAAGAATTATTTTCTTGCAAGTGTTGGTAAAGATGTGGAGAAATTGGAACCCAGTATCCTGCAGGTTTGGAATGTAAAATGGCGCAGACGCTATAGAAAACCGTATGGAAGTTCCCCTAAAAACTAAAAATAGGGGCGCCTGGGTGACTCAGTTAAGCGTCGGACTTCAGCTCAGGTCATGATCTCGTGGTTTGTGGGTTCGAGCCCCTGCATCAGGCTCTGTGCTGGCAGCTCAGAGCCTGGAACCTGTTTCAGATTCTGTGTCTCCCTCTCTCTCTGCCCCTTCCCACTCATGCTCTGTCTCAAAAATAAATAAAAACTATAAAAAAAATTTTAATAAATAAATAAATAAAAATAAAAACTAAAAATAGAACTACCACATGAGCCAGCAATCTCACTTGTGGGTATAACTAAAAGAATTGAAAGCACGACCCTGAGGAGCTATCTGCCCATCCATGTTCACATCAGCGCTATTCACAAAAGCCAAAGTGTGGAAGCAAACCAAATAACCACTAATAGATATACAAGTAAACAAAATGGGGGTCTTTCCTACAGTGTAGTATTATTCAGCTTTAAAGAGGAAGGAAATTCTGACAATATAAATGAACCTTGAAGACATTATGCTAAGTGAAATAACAAAAACTATATGATTCCACTTACACGAGGTACTTAGAGTAGTAGGATTCATAGAGACAGAAAGTGGAACAGTATTTCCAGGGAAGGGGGAGAAGGGAATGGGGAGCTTTTGTTTAGTGGGTATGGAGTTTCAGTTTGGGAAGATGAAAAAGTTCTGGGGAGTCTCTTGCACTGTAATGTAACTATAATTAACACTACTGAACCATACACTTAAAAATGGCTAAGATGGGGGAACCTGGGTGGCTCAGTCGGTTAAGCGTCCAACTTCGGCTCAGGTCATGATCTCACCGTTGGTGGGTTTAAGTCCCATGTCGGGCTCTGTGCGGACAGCTCAGAGCCTGGAGCTGCTTCGAATTCTGTGTCTCCGTCGCTCTCTGCCCCTCCCCCACTTGCACTCTCTCTCTCAAAAATGAATAAATATTTTAAAAAAATTTCTTAACGGCTAAGATGGCAATTTTATGTTATTGTACTTTACCATAATTTAAATTTTTTAAAGTAATAATTGGGGCCAAAATGCAGACAGGAAACGGGACAACTCTAGCAAGCCTCGTGTGTGTGTGTGCATCCATTTGCCAGCACGCCCTCCACCACCTGGGAGAAGAGCAGAGCAGGCGTGACTATCCTATTTTACGGGGAGACGAGCCAGAGAGGAAGGGTGCCCAGCCAAGGTCTCAACACAGTGAGTGGGGAGCTGGGGCTGGGACTCGGCTCCTGGCCGCATGCTGGTAAAGAACACTCACAGTAAAAGCCCTCCAGGCCCTGGAGGCTACAGGTCTGCCCTGTGGCAGACTCTCAAGGAGCTGAGAGTGGTATTGGGGGGCCCTGGGGTCGGGCTAGAGGGGTAAGACCATGGTGTACATCCTGGGATTGCACCTCCTGCTCCAAACAATCATTAACAAGCCCTCCCTTCATTTTCAGCAATGTCCCAGTCTGGAAGACAGATAATAGCCACCCCAACTGTAAATGACTGGAAAGCCAAGGAGGAGAGTTGAGTGGAATTTGACTGGAAAGAGAAAGCAACCAGCTTCTTGGGGAGAAGAAGCCTCTTACAAGGAACTCAGAAGGTCCTTCTGACTGTGAGCAGAAGACCCAACAGAGGGAGGAGGGAGGGGATGGAGGCCAAGGCCTGGGGCACGAAAGGGATGGAGGGTCAGTAGACTGGGACACACAGGCCTTCCTGCAGACCTCGAGGAACATGACATACCTTCTCCTGGCTGCCATTCCCCCCTATCCCCCTTCTCCATCTCATCCCCTGGGCTCTCCATCTGGAACACAAGACTAGCCCCCTCAGTAGGAATTGGCTATGGGCTCTTTTCTCCTTCTGAGCCTTTCCCAGTGCCTACCTTTGGGCCAAGACAATGTCCAGACCAGTTTACATGGGCCACCCCATTCCATCAGCCCATCTCAGCCTGGGCCAGCCTCTCTCCTTCAGTGCCCACCTCAATCACCAACTCACCACTCCAGACACTAGAAAAGCCCCATGCTTTCACCCCTGCATCCATTCCCCCAAACCCTTCTCTAGGACCCACCCCTTTCTAACCTCCCCAGCTTCACAGATGCACAGCCAGAGGCTTGTATTTTACTCCAAGCTGCTCCACCTGGTATCCTTGCCTTATCCTGAGGTAAGTTATTTCACCTCTCTGAACCTCCACTTCAACATGGGACTACACTCCCATTCAGAGAGTGCTGTGGAGTTTCAACAGGATAAGCATGTGAGGGGCCTCCGGATGGTAGTATCATGTCTGATAACTTCCTGCATCCTCAGCACTCCTCAGCATTTATGTACAAATGAGCCACCTGCTTTGCCTCTGTGAGAGTTTCCTCCATGAGGAGCACCCTGCTCTCCTCTTCCTCCCCCACACAGCATGCACAATGGGCCAGAGGCTCAAGAAGACCAGAGTCAGAGACACATGGCAGATGGAGAGCAGTGGACAGGAGTCATGGTCCACCTCTGTCCTTCACCTTTGCAAAATGGTAACAATATCTTCTCCAAAGCCTTCCCCCCTTGAGGGAATGTTCTCCATGCTTACTTTGATGTGAGTTTGTCGATCCCTGGCAGTGAGGGAGGTGGGCACATGGCTAAGTTCCAGTGCCTGCCACAGACACTCAGCCATGTTTATAAGGAGGGAGAGAAGAGGAGGGAGGGAAGACCCAGTCTGCATACCCTGTTTTTAGGGGTCAGGTTCAGTCTGAAATAAGGGTGAGGGGTGAAGTGAAATGCTAAGGTTGATTGATGTTACACCTGCAGAGAATCACAGGGAGGGGACAGGGTTGGGCTGAACTTCAGAGTCATATTGGGTTCCAATGCAAGCTCTGCTTAGAGTTCTGGTTAAGATGAGCTCTGGGGTACAGGCTGTGATTAGGGACTAGGTTATTGCCATCACTAAAGCTTCAGCTAAAATTCATCTTAGAGCTAGATATGTCTGAGAGTTCTGGGACTTGCAGCAGGGGATCAGTGCTGTGGGGTTGGACAGGGTCTCTGCAGACAACTGGCCGGACAGTGCCAGATGGGATCTGAGGCCAGCACCGTGGACAGCTCCAAGGAAAGCACCTTGGTAAGCAAGGGAGCCTTTAAGATGTTCCTAGCTGCCCTCACCCACCACCTTTTCCCACGACATCACAACTCTGAGCTATTAACCCAAGACTGATCCCTCAGAAGACCAAGACAGCACCATATCCTCTAGGGAGTTTGGATCGCCTATCTTAGGGCTTTTGCCTTTCCTCCAGAATCATTAGACCCTACATCCCCTAGGCCCAGATTCTAGAGTCTAATTGAAAATCTCTGGTTTGGGCCTCTTTATAACATGATCGTTTTCCTGAAAATCAGTGTTTTCAAACTCCACTCTTGATGGCCACATTCACTCTACTCTGTGTGGCATAACTCATTCCTCTGATCCCTCTTCTCCAACAGGAAATCAGAGAGATTCCCCAAGTCTCTTCCTGTCATCCTTCTCATTTTCCCCCTCATCTCCTGAGCCCTGAGGGGTAGGATGCAACACAAGTGAGACCCTCAGGTAGGTGCACAGCAGAGAGCACACAGGCACAGGCTGACAGCTGCTCTTCCCTTCTGCAGCCCCAGACACCTCCATTACGGAAGAGGAGGTATATCCACCAGCAACAGGCCCTGGGAAGTCACAGAGAAGACTTTACAGGTCTTCAGCCTCAAATTGCCAATCCAGCCCCACAGAGCAGGGGGAAGGTCACCAGCATGAATTGAGCACCTATTATGTGCTAGACTTTGCCTATATTATCTCACCGAATTATCAAACCAACCCAGTGCAGGTTAGTAGGTGTGGCCAACCCATTCCTTTTTTTTTTTCTTTTCCAAATTTTATTTAAATTCTAGGTAGTTAATATATAGTGGTGACTATCCCATTTCTACAGATGAAAAGACTGAGGCTTTTGCAAATAGTAAATCTGGGATATGAACCCAAGTCTGCCTGGCCCTCAGTCTTTTGGCCCAAAGCCCATACTCTTTCCGTACCACGAACTCTGGTTGTTGAAGAGGCCTTAAAATCAGCTTGGCAAGAACTCTTTACCTTCTTGTCAGATGACCTCTTGGGTCACTAAATCTGGCCTGGGTGTGGCCTATCCATGTGTCCTGGGTGTCCTAAGGCTGGGAAGAGGGGCCTACCCTCTGCCTGTGGGATCCCATTCGAGGGCCCAGAAGATGCCTAGCCTCCTATTGGGCAGCAGGTTTTGGGCAGCAGGTTCACACGATGGCCCAACAGTTGAGCAGTGTGGCTTCTTCTGACTGATCTCTTCGCCACCATCCCAGCAGGGCATCTCCAGGGGACAGATGTTCATGTGCTATGGACAGAGCCTGAAATGACCCCCTAGGGAGGGGAGGTAGAAACATTCATGAGACCCTGAATGGAGTCCTGGGGATCTATTCAACCCATCCCTTGGAGGTCATTGGACCTGGGGGCAAAGGTGATCCTCGAGAGCAGGAAGCTACTAGTCTGGGAAGGCTTTGGGGGAGCAGTGAGTGGAGCCTGGCTCCCCTCCTGTCCCTCTGTAGTAATTAACAGGCCTTTGTTCCTGTCCCTGATCTCGTCTGGCAGAGCCTTAATCATCCTCTTCCCTGCAATGAGCAGCCTTCTCATTAGGGCCTTAAGAACCTCTATTATAAACATGTAAATGGAACTCAGCGAGGAGGGAAATATTTGACTGCTCCAATTTCCTTTGTGCCGCTGCCAGCTTTGGGCTGCGCACGCCCGTGACTTCACTGATCAGCAGCCCAGCGCCAGCACGCTGCCTACCACCCTGTCACAGAGCTCCATCTTCTCCTATCGGAATTTAATTACCTTCTCTGGCGAATGTTTGGAGAACTCCTCTCCATCAATTGATTCTGAAAGTCTGATTCTTATTCCAAGATACTCAATGGCACCTGAACTGATGGCAGCCTGGGACCAGGTGGACCCAGGGCACAGGGGACACTTTAATGACAGGGTTAGGAAGGATCATCAGAGTTATACCCCTGCCTCTTAGCGGTCAATTCTGCAGCCAGCCCAGATGGGTAGGATTCTCTCTTCTTTAAGCTCTACAGAGAAGCATATTCCTGAGACTCCTGCTGATCTGGACCGGAAGTTTTTCCTGATGTCTGCCTGATGCTGGATGAGTCTTNACCCACAGTTTAGTCCTTGATGAAAAAGAAGAGCGCTATTAGGTAGAAATTCCATCCACTGCCTGAGAACGAACCTGATGGTATGATAACTATCTCCTCCCGCATGGGGTCATCAAAGCTCTTTCCTGTCATGGGCAAAATGGAGACTTGCTCCCTGCGGGCCAAGAACAGGGACATGTTAAGGACTCCCCCAGCATGCTGAGTCTTTCGTGCAGAAGTCTTCACATGTCTGAATCCTCCTTTACCCTAGAGATACCGGAGATGCTTGTCTCCACTTGCCTTCTTTCTGAAGCCCTTGTCAAGTCTAACTTTCCATTCTATTCATTCTTCAAAGCCCAGATCACCTCCCCTCCACAAAGCTGTCCCATACCATTAAGCATCCCTCCCACCACAAACTTTAGAACACTGTCTGCCACTGTTTGTCCATTTAATGGGTGTCCCTGTTGGCCCCTAGCGGGTCATATGCATAAGTTGCATACACCTCCCCAGTTTGGATGAACTACTCCAAAATGTCTCTCCTGCAAGGTGGCACTCTCCTCACAGTCCTCAGCACACAACCTGGAACAGACTACCACCAGGAAAATTAGGTTGCTGAGTTGGCTGGAAGGTGGGTAGATGGGGTGGTATAGTGGCTACAGGGTTGCTAGTTGATGGGGTGGTGGGATGGCTGATGCTGGATGGACTGGTTTATCTGTTAGAGGGTTGCTGGGGTGGTGCGGTAGTGGGAAAATGGGTGTGCCAGATACAACCCAATTGCCTGTCTACTCTTGATTGCCTGTGATCATGGCTGGACTCTGTAAACATTTCTCCTGTACCAGCTGGCTGTGTTAAGCTTTGTTGAAGGGCTGGAACACTGCAGGATGAAGGGGCTTCTCTTCCAGGTCCCTGCAAGGAGGCATCCTTCAGGACACTGCTTCCTCCAGTGCCTCCAGAAGAGAGCTTTCCGGGGAGTTCATCAGCATGGCAACTCAGCAAATTCTTCTGCTGCCCAGTGGGCCTCATTTATACCTTCCTTTAACAGGGTCATAATGTCATCTCTGAGTGTGTGTATATGGAAGGCTCTTTGGGATTTGTTCCCTCTGATGCTCTGCCTCAGCCCCAGAGGTAGTGACCACTCTCCACATCCGCTATTCCTGTGTTTCTTTACAGTAGGGAGGCAATCCTCTGATATAGTTAGTAGATAAACCTTAGTAAGTTTTCTCTGGTTAGAGTTAATAATTCTTTACATTAAACATTTCCTGTTAATATTACCGTGTGGTTTCTATCTCATGAATGGACAGTGAGGGTAATGGTAATTGGTGAGTTAGCTGATAGGCTAGTCAGTGGGCTGGTAGGATGGTGGACGAATAGGTTGATGGACTGGTAGGTTGGCAGATTGGCTGGTTGGTAGTTGCTTAGAAGGTTGCTGGGTTGTTGATGTGGCATGGTGTAGGGTAGGGTGTTCATTGGTGGTTGGCAGATTAATTAGTAGGGTAATGGCTTGATTGGCAGATCAGTGGGCTCAGATGGCTGATGGCTTCATTGGAGGGTAGGTCAATAGGTTGTGCTTTTGGATATGGGGTTAGCATCATGTCAGAGGGAAAGACAAGCCCCAGGGAGGTCCCTGTCATGCCAATGAATCTCAGTCTCCGCTTCTGCCCTACCCAAAGGGGCCCACCCTTCCCCCCATGCTGGAACCCTCATGGCCATGCCATGACTACTGGAACACCTCTGCAAACAGAAGCAGCAGACTGAGAAGGAGGCTTGTGGAGAACAGAGAGTGGCCCTAGGGGATAACAGGCATTAAGGCTTCCCTACAGCCCTCTACTATCCCATGCTGTACCCCAGCTGCTCCTAAAGGCTCTGACAAAGCCCCCAAGGTACCATCTGATTGTCTAGCACCCAGAGGGTTTTCCATAAAGGGGACTGAAATTCATTGTCCTTCAGGATGGATTTTTGTCTTTGCCCCATGAAATCTCCCGAGACGAGACAATGACCACAAAGCATGGACATCCTCTGGGTGACAGGCCACCCATCTAAACCATCCAGGCTTGGAATTCGCCCAGCCCATTCCCCCACTGCTGTACCTCCCAGGACTCCCAGATCCCTTCCTCTATCTGTTCAATGCCTGCCACACTCACTCACCTCTCCCTCTGCCACACCATCCCTCTCACACCTCTCTCTTCTGGACTGTCCTTGAGGCTGGGCTGAAACCCAAGAAAGGGCTTGGTCCCCTTCTCCATGGCCCTCCCTGCTCCCCAACCACCCCCCTAGGTCGCCACCCTACTGCCCTGTTGGTGGCCTGGCCCACACCCCAGCCAGAGCCACCAAGACATTTCTAAATTGCATCTTTCAAGTATCAGAAAAACAGATTTCAGAAGGAAATTGCTTTTTCCCCCACTCAGTCCAGATAGGCTACTTGCTACTTGCCTTTTTCCCTCCCTCACAATCTCAGGGAAAAATGAGATCATGTCTAAAGCTTTTCTCTGGGTTGGGGCCAGTCTCTATCCCTCCTGAGGCCCGTAGGCATCAGAAAAGGCCACGGCCCAGGGGGTGGAGGCGGGCAGTCACCCCAGCTTCCAGGCCTGTGGATGGACTCTATTCCAGGGTCCCCCAACGCCACAGGCCAGGCCCTGGGAGAAGCAAAGGCAGGCGTCTGGGGTGAGGGCCCACAGAGGCAGAGAGCAGGGCTGAGTTGGGATGAATCTGTTAAGTGGTAGGATGACTCTGTTTCCTGATAACCCCCACCCCCACCCCCTGCTGCATTTGCAAACTCATATGTCACCACCACCTCTGCTGGCCCGTTCCAGGTCTTCCACATTCACCACCCTGTGGGCCCTCTCCCCACACGTGCTGCAGGTCAGGGCACCTAATTAACCCTATCATGCCCAGAGCACCGGCCACATATGCCAGGCGTCTGAGGCCTCAAGACAGCACTGGCCTGAGCCAAGAGGCCCAAGCTCCAATCCTGCTCAGAAAGCCCCTACCCCTCTCTCAGCTTCCACCGCCTCACCTGGAAGGGTCAGGATAAGCCCAGTTCAGAGGTGAGGCGGCCTCCGATGCAATGATGCATGGCAGGCACCTTGTAAAGTGACAGCCTCGTACTTCTTGACCACTCACACCATGCCACACACCATGCGGAGTTCTATCTTCACAAGAACCCTGAAGGTAGGCCTGTTGCTATCTCATCTAAAGAGAAGGAGTCAAGGTGCAGAGAGTCTAGGAAACTGCCCAAGACCACACAGCAGACAAGGCCTGAAGCCAGGCCTCAAGTCCTTGTTCTTGATCTGCACCCTGCATCGTCAGGTACTGTTCTGTGTTTCTTAAAAGAAGCCTTCAGAAGAACTATCACCCAACGGAATACGTGGAGGAACAATTTCAGGCCATGCAGATATGGAGTGTAAAGGAACTTCTAGAACTCTTAAATTACAATAATAGTTGCTAACACTTGCTGAGCACTGACTATATGCAAGCGCTCTTCTGAATTCTTTATTGTATCAATCATTTAATTCTTACAATATTTAATCCCCACAAAAACCCTATAAGTACTATCTCCAATATGCAGTTGGGAAAACTGAGGCACGGAGAGGTTACATAACTTGTTTGGAGGTACATGACCAGTTAGCCACTACACCTTACAGCCCAGTGCTGGCACTAAGGAAGTTGTATCCCCTACTGCAGGAAACCTTTTCCCGAACTGGGGGGCCAGTTGGAGGGGGGACCATGGAGTGAAGACGGGCTAAGGGTCAGCGTGAGAACCCCATACCAGGGCCCACAGGGAGGGTGAAGGTTCCTCTGCCTCTTGCTTTCAGGCTGAAGTTCCCTTCTCTCTTGGTCACAGCCCTTCCTCTGCCCCCAACAGTCTGGTTAGTGCTGCTCAAGGCCAAAGTGCTGATGAGGGTTCAAGGTAGAGAGACGCAAGCATGCCTGTGACACATGGCTGTGTGGCCAGCGCCTCGGCCTGGTTCCTTCCACCCCACACCCACCCTAGCCTCCCAATCTCCTCATTGACTGTCCCCCGCCTCTGGCCCTCTGTGCCAATTGTTCCTGCCTCCCCCAAACCCATCTATCCCTTTTCCCTGGCACCGAACTTCAGATACAGGGGTCACCCCAGCCCCTGTGATGGTAATAGGAGGCCAACAGCCAAAGGGGCAGTGACTTCACCTGGGAATGAGGCTGTGGAGTACAAGGCTGGCTGGGCAGGGCTGAGGAGAAGGGAGCTTATCAGGTAATGGCAGGCTGGGAACAAAAGTGTACCTGTGGTTGAACAAATCACACGGACTCTTAAAGAGGGCCTGTAAGGGGGCGTGGCAGCAAAGGACCCATACCTCACCCAAGAGGTCTGTCACCTTCCGCTTCTCTCTGGGGCGTCTTCCATCTCTACTTGGCCCTCCAGTCAGAGCCAGCCCCGCTCCCCTCACCCCCTCGCACTCATCTGCAGGGGTAAGCTCGGCTGCACAAGATCTCGAAACTCTAAGATCAAACATATAAACAGACCATTTCCTCAAAGCAAAAGAGTGGCCAGGCCTCATCTTCAGCCATGTGAGTGGGAAACCTGGTCCACAAGTGACAGAAGAAGGTGGCAGAGACCCAGAGATGGAGGTGAGGCACCACGGACAGTCTCTGACAGAGACTCCAGAGAGAGACCAAGAGAAAGCCTTGGCACCTGGCAGCTTCCCAAACTCCTGGGCCAGAAACACTCCCTTTTCTGTTAAAAATGATCAAGACGCAAGGAGAAGAAAACCAGAATAACGAGGTGAGATCAGAGGCGCAGTTTCAGTACTCAGAAACATTCACAAAGTTAGCACTGGGCATGGGGGGCAACCGAAACAGAGAGGAAACAGTAACAAGATCCATCACAGGGCCCTCAGGGCTCCTGAGATGCATGCTTAGCACTGGAAACCAGGAGACGTTTGCCTATTCCATTCATCACGGTCTCCACAGCACCTGGGACGGTGTCTGGCACACAGCAAGTGCTCAATAAATATCCTGAATAAATAAATAAATGAACACTGGTTTCTCAACACAGGCTACGGTTTTTCTGGTACTTAGGCCTGAGGGGGAATGTATATATATCATCTGTAGGCTGTCTTAAATGGGCCATGGAGTAAAGTGGTGGGGAGTCCATTCGTTCATTCATTCACCCCACAGTATTTACTGAGCCCCTCCGAATGAGCTGCTCTGGTATGGATCAGTGAACAAAACATAAAAATTCCTACCCTCAGGGAGCTTCCGCTGTATGGGCAGGAGACGAACAGTATGTGGTAAAGATACACCACTGAGTAACCAGTACATAATAGGGGATGCAGATCAGGGAGGAAAACTATAGGCCCTGGGTTGAAGGGTGGGGTTGAGTGACATTTCCACAGGGACTTGAAAGAGGTGACAGTGTGAGTGCACCAGGAGACTCACGGGGATGGTAAAAGCTCAGAGGCCCCAGGCGGAGCCTGCAGACGTGTGGGGGTCAAGGTGGCTGGCACACGGGTCAGGCACAGGGTGAGAAGGCCACAGAGCAGGTGCAGCCGAGTGAGGCCACAGCTGCTGTGCTGAGTGCAGGCTGCAGGGGACACAGGAGGGGGCAGGAGACGAGGCTCCACACACAGAAGGGGTGTAGACAGGGTGGCGACAGACGGGGGGAGTGCTCAGATTCCAGATGCATTTGGCAGGTTAGCGGGCAGGAAGTCCTGATAGATCAGGGATGGGGTGTGAGGGAAGGCAGGGAGCTCCCACACCAAGCACGGGGGTGGGGGGTTGGTGGGTGGCTTCTCATCCCCCACCATGGCACCAGCTAGGGTCAGAGCAACTCCCCCAGACTGGAGCTCAGCCTGGGAGATGCCCTCAACCATGGGTCCACACTGAGTGAGATAAAAGGCAGCATGACAACCCGGGCCAGGACATACAGCCTGTCCAGAGGCCACCTGAGTGTCACTGCTTCTATCCAGGCCACACACTCTGACAGCTGCACCCTGAGTTCCTCCAGGGAAGGACTGCAACGTAGTCCTTTGTAATTCCTTTGTAACCCAGTACTGCCATTCTCTCACACACACACGCACACACACACGCACACATGTGCATCTGTATACCCATGATACACATATTCCCACACGCACACCTTAGGGGTGGCTCCTTGGACAAGTAAACCCATTAACTCTTCCTTCCCTATTGAAAAGAGATATGGCCTGTCTAGGAGTTGGTGATCTGTCATCTTTTATCGCCCATAGACCCCACGGGAATCTGATGAAAGCCAGGGACTCTCCCCACCAAAACGTACACACCCAACTTGATTTTGTGTTTCAAGGGTTCATGGCCATCCAGTAGGCCCTCCGTGGACCCCAAGTTGAAAGCTCTGGGCTGGAATCCTGGCTAGAGTCCCCTCCCCCAGTGGGGAGTTCACCCCCAAGGTCCTAAGCACCTCGTGCAAGGCTAGAGAGCCTGGAGCTACTGAGGAGAGAAGGACTGGGAGCTGGCTACAGGCGTGCTGGTGCTCTCGAATGCTGGTATCACTCCGTTCCTTCCAACAGTCATTCGTTCAACTGCTGAGGCACAGGGCATGGGAAAAATGAGTAAGACAGCCTGCTCTAAAAGAGGAAGAAAAATGAACACTTCCTATGTGACCAGATCTAGGCCTGGCCCCGCACAACCTTCATCTCCCATCCCGACAACAACTCCAGCGGATATGGTGACAGGTCTACAGTGCCAGCTGTGGTGCCACACACCACCTCTCCCCCCAGGGCTTATGTGCCTCCACCCTTCGGAATCCTGAGCCCAGATGCTCACTCCTGGCTTGGCCCTCTGATTCCTCTGCCTCTCCAGCTCATCCCCCCAGAAGCCTCTGGGTCAGGCCCCGGCTCTGCCAACGGTGGCATTGGCACGGTGAGCAGGTGAGGGGCCTGAGGAGGCAGAGGGGCATCTGTGATGACGCCCTAGGCTAGGCCCACCTGCCCAGCCTTCAGGGTCCTAGAGCCAGGGAGAAACGGGAAGGAGGAAGCAGGGAGCTGGCAGGTGAAGCAGGGATGAAATATTGATGCCCGCGTCCTAGTAAAGCGGAGAACGCCGCATGTCCATGAATAAAAGATGGGTCGGAGGAGCAGACTGGGCAGCAGATTAATTAATCTAAGTGAGTGCTCTGCTTTGTGCTAAGGGAGAGTGGGGCGGTGGAGTAAACAGACTCACCTCCCAGCCGCTGCCCCTGAGGGGCCGATGTAGATCCTCTGTGCCAGGCAGGCAGCTGGACAGAGCAAGGACGTGGGCAGAGCAGCAGCGCCAAGCCCACGCCGGCAGGGAGGTGGGCAGAGGCAGCCGGGAGGTCCAGGGCCAGTCTGGGCCCGTGGGCCCCAGGCCTGCCAGGGACCACGTGGGATGGCAGCTTCCCTGGCAGATGGGGACCACAGAGACCAGATGCTCTGGGGAAGGAGCTTTGACAGGTGCGGGGTCTCTGAGGCCAGTGGGGGGATATCAGGGTCCCTGGATCCTTTCCTGGTGCTTCAGCTGCTGCCTGAGAGAAACCGGGATAAGGGAGGGGGAAGGTAGGAAGAAGGTCACTGGCAGCACGTCTAAGACTTGGCACAGAAAGTTGGCCACAGGCTGGACTCTGCCCTGAGGGCAGCTGGCTGGGACAGAGCTCTAAAGCACAAGGAAGGGCTGGGTGGGTCTGTAACTGTTTCTCCCCTCGGAAACACTAATCTGGGGGTCCTGAAGGCTTCTTGCCTTAGGGATAGCATGGAACATGAGTCGGGGGAGGGGAGAAGCCCACAGAATTCTTAGATGGCGCTCAGAACCTCTGCTTTTATTCATCACCCCCTGTACAGGGCGGCCTTCATAGGCTCCTGATAGTTTTATGTCCTAAAGGTTACACTCGGACTTTGTGGGACAGAGACATCCCTCCTCATCCTCCCCACCCCCAGGCTCCCACAGGAAGGCAGCAGCTCCAGCACCTGAAGAGTCTTAACAGATACCCACCCGGGAGGAGCTCCCCAGCCAGAAGTGCTCCTTCTGCCACCCCCAACCAGCTTCAGAGGGACCAGGGTGTCCTTTGCTCAGGACATCATCCTGGTGTGCTCTGTGTCTGCAGAGAGCAGTCCCATCCCTAGAACCCTTACCCTAGGTGAGGGCCAGGCCAGATTCAGGGGACCTCACCTGATGCCAGCCACAGCCCAGGGCAGACAGCAGGACACGGAAGCTGGAAGCTAGACCCAGACCCGGCCATGGGGGGAAGATGGTAAAGGTGGGGTGACTGACATCAACACAGGCTGGTTCCATTCACAGCCACAGCCATGGCCACGGCCTCCATCTGCCTCCTCCCTCCAGCNGCACAGTGCTCCCTCTGCCACCCCCAACCAGCTTCAGAAGGACCAGGGTGTCCTTTGCTCAGGACATCATCCTGGTGTGCTGTGTCTGCAGAGAGCAGTCCCATCCCTAGAACCCTTACCCTAGGTGAGGGCCAGGCCAGATTCAGGGGACCTCACCTGATGCCAGCCACAGCCCAGGGCAGACAGCAGGACACGGAAGCTGGAAGCTAGACCCAGACCCGGCCATGGGGGGAAGATGGTAAAGGTGGGGTGACTGACATCAACACAGGCTGGTTCCATTCACAGCCACAGCCATGGCCACGGCCTCCATCTGCCTCCTCCCTCCAGCCCACCGTGGCCTCCCCAGACCACAAGAGCCCCGGCTCACACCACTGCCTATCTGTCCCACTCACTGGGCAATTCATCACGAGGAGCCCACTGACCTCTCTTGTACTCCATCTCCTATTTGTTATTTAACTTTTTCACACCTCGTCCTGTCTCTTCCACAGATTCTTAGCTCCTTGAATGTTGGAGCAAAGTCTTTTTGGTCCCTATAGTGCCCCCAGTGACCTATGCAGCCGAAGGCACATAAGCACCTGTCTGTATCAGCCGAGAACCAGACAAGGTATGTGACAGGCACCTAACCCTCCCGACAGTAAGACAGGCACGTCTCTCCCATTGGACAGATGACAAACTGAGGCTTTGCACCTGGCTGAGTTCACCCAGCTGGCAAGTGGCAGTGCTAGGAATGCGTCTTGGTCTGAGCCCAGGCTCCTTGCTCATACCTCCACGTGCTGACAGTGAGAACCAGCACGAATGCAGGGTCAGGAAACCTTAGCTTGCTTCACTTCCCAAGGGGGAAAAGAAGGGCTCTCTGACTGTATACCATGGTCAGGGCTGGACAGAGCCAAGTGTCCAAGGATGCCCCAGGACTGTGGGACAGGTCTCATGGCTGAGAGCAGAGAGGAGGCAAGCTGGGGAAGCCCCTCCCCTCTCCCAGGGCTCTGAAAGATTCCCCAGAGTCCAGCCACATCCACTCAGAGGATTTGGGGGTGGATTTGAACACTCAAAATCCAGAGGTGACCAAAGGCTGGCTGCCTGGTTCCATATACCTCACCGTCAGCAGGGCCTAGAGCGGAAAGTAGGGGGCAGCGTTGGTGACACTCCTGAGCCCAGAAATAATAACAGGCTTCTGGAATCCTGCCAGACACAAGCAGCAGATTGGCCCAGAAGCACGTACATTGTCACACATACATTTCAGCAATTTACCCCCAAAGCAGGGGCATCTAGAACGGTGGATTTCTGGGGGTTGGGGGAGGAAAGTGGCCGAGGAGCCTGCCATTTCTGTGGTCACAGCGCCACCTGTTAGCTATAAAGGGAATAGCAGAGAGTTGTCCAGCATATAGACCTTCCAGACTACTGGCATCCATTTCATTCATTTAACCAATACTTACTCAGCACCTGCTGTGTGGCAGGCATTATTTCAGAGGCTGAGTATACAGGAATGAGCAAAACAGACTAAAAGAGCTGCCCCTGTGGCACTTGCAATCCAGTAGGGGAAACAAATAATAAAGGCCGACACATACAACCTACAATGTGTTAGAGGGCTAAGCACCAGGAGAAAAATCAGGAGGCAGGTGGGGAATGCCCAGTGATTATAGACAGAATGGTCAGACGTGACCTCACTGAGACACTGACATTTGAGGCAATTCTGGGAGGAGATGAGGAGAGAGCCGTGTGGAAATCCGGGCAGGAACGTTCCAGAAAGAAGAAAAGTGCACGGGTCGAGCCATGCCTGTTGTGTCTGAGGAACAGAAAGAGGCCGGGGGGGGTTCTGGGGGGGGGG
>NW_027527824.1:4513614-4533661 GCF_008692635.1 Crocuta crocuta
GTGGGGGGTGTGAGACAGTGGTAGGAGGTGGGACCAGATGCTGTGGGACCTGAGGTCACTGCAAGGGCTTTTGTCTTGAGAAATGAGGCTTCGCTGCAGGGTTCTGAGCAGAAAGTACCATAACCCAACTTGCATTTTAAAAGGATCTCTCTGGGCACTGAGTTGAGAATCAACTGAGGGCGGGGGGTGGGGGGGACAAGGACACTGTCAGGAGGCGACTGCAAGCCCCAAGCAGGAGATGGTGGTGGCCTGGCTGGGGGCACACCTAAGGCGATGAGCGGGAGACGCCGCAGGAGCTGCTGGGATGCAAGGGAAGGAAGAGTCAAGGCTGATCCTGAAGGTTTGGTCTAAAGTATAGAGAGAACGGCACTGCGCTTACTGAGATGTGGGATTGGCGGGCCTGATGGAGGTAGGGGGAGGTTTGTTGGTACCAATCAGGTCAGAGCTGCCTATTAAGGGCCAGGGGAATGAATGAACTTGGAGCTCAGGGGAGAGGGCCCGCCTGGAGCTATAATCTGACAGTCATCAGAACTTGGGTGACATTTAAAGCCGTAAGAGTGGATGAGATCCAAGGGGGTAGAAAGAAAAGTGAAGGGACCAGTGACCGAGCCAGGGAGCCCACAACTTCTCTGTGTCAGGGAAGATGCTGCAGAAAAGCACAAGAGAGGGAAGAGGGGGCTGAGAAGGAAGGGAACCAGGAAGCCTGGTGTCCCAGAGCCCAAGCCAAGAAAGAGGAAGGAGGGAAGAACCATGCCAAAAGCTGCTAATCCTCAAGTCAGGGCTGCAAAAGGTCTACTGGCTCCGGTAATGCAGAGAAGAACAGTTCTGGAGACAGGGTGGGGGACCAAAGCTTGCTAGGAGGACGTGCAAGCAAGAATGAAAGGAAACATATTGGCGACAAGTAGAGACGATCCTTTTGTGGGGTTTAAGCATCCAGCTTTGGCTCAGGTCATCAACTCACAGTTCATGGGTTCAAGCCCCGCACTGGGCTCTGCGCTGACAGCTCGGAGCCTGGAGCCTGCTTCGGATTCTGTGTGTGTGTGTGTGCGTGTGTGTGTGTGTTTCTCTCTCTCTCTCTCTCAAAAAATGAATTAATTAAACAGTAACAAGTGTTGGTGAGGACATGGAGAAATTGAAACCCTTGTACACGGCTAGTGGGAATATAAAATGGCACAGCCACTTTGGAAAACAGTTGGGCAGGTTTTTCCTCAAAAAGCTAAACACGAATTACCATATGCCCAGGAATGGCAGTCCCAGGTACACCCAAGAGAAATAAAGACCTACGGCCACACGAAAATGTGTACACAGATGTCCACAGAAACACTGTTCACGATAGCCAAAAAGTGATAACCCAAATGTCCATCAGCTAATGGGCGGCTGGACAAACTGCAGCCTTATTCATACTGAAGTATTATCCAGTCACAAAAAGGACTGAGGTACTGATACACTGACACATGCTACAACGTAGATGAGCCTTGGCAATATTATGCTAAATGAAAGAGGCCAGATACCGAAGGGTACATATTGTATGGTTCTGTTTCTACAGAATGTCCAGAATAGGTGAATTCATAGAGACCAGACTTCTCCATGCAGACGGGAGATTTGTGTTTGCCTGGGGCTGGGGAGAGGGAGCACGGGGCTGACTGCTAATGGGTATGGGGATAAAAATGTTCTGGAATTAGGTAGCCCTGATGGTTGCACAACTCTGCGAATATGCTAAAAACCACCGAATTGTATGCTTTAAAAGGGTGAATTTTATGCTTTGTAATTTCTATCTCCATAATACTTTCTGAAAAGACCTGGTTGTGCAGAGTAGAGGGGCCGCCCTGGTCCGGGAAGGAGACAGGAGACCAGGCACTGATCCAGGCAGGCAGGCAGGTGTAGTGTGGGCGATTGTGGGCATTCACTCTGGTGGCTTCTCCTTCCTCAGGGACCCAGGAAGGGAGGCCACTGGTCAAGAGTGAAAAGGGAGGCTGCAGCAAGAGCGAAGCCACAAAACGACTGTCTAGGAGACAGAGAGAAAATGGACGGACTGGGAACATTTAGAGGAGTGCAGGGCAGCGCTCAGGTCCACGTGAGGGAGGCAGAGGAGCCCTGAGTGTGCTGGGTGGGGGGAGGTCCCACCCCACGCATTCCCCCAGCACTGACGGTGTGGGGATCTGGGTTACAGGCACTGTGCTCCCACGCAACACGCCTCTGGCCCCTGCAAATGCAGGTGCACACCCGGGGGTCTGCATCAGCAAACCCTAAAGATGCCACATGTTTGCCCTGGCAATTTTAAATGCACACTCCCCTTCAGTCTGCACTCCTCTAGGGGAATGACGTAGCCTCAGAAATACTTGCCGGTAGACGCAAGATGTATGTACGATGATGTTTCAGCCAGCATTATTAGTAATAGCAAAAAATTGGAAACCACCTGAATGTCCATCACTGGGGAAGCAGTGAAATAAATTCTGGCCCGCTATGCTGCCGCAGCAGGGACAACAAAGGAGCCCATATGTGGGACACGGAAGGATTTCTAAGTGGAAAAAGTCAGGTTCCAGAATAATGTGTGTGATATTATGTAACTGTCTTCTTTCTTTTTTTTTTTTTTTTTTTTGGTAAATAAAAATGGTATTTATGTGTGCATATTTATGTTATTACAATACAGAAAAGGTCTGGAAAGGATGAAATTTAGATTGTTAGTTGTGTTTAGTCTTGAGGACTAGGTTTTGGAAAAGGAGTCAAGGGGAGTTAAGGAGATGAAAGGGCTTTAGGGGGGACTTTCACTGTTTATTTTATATGTTCCTATCTTTTTGTTAATTTGTAACATGGAGCATAAATGCTTTTTTTTTTTTTTAATTTCAGAGAGAGAGAGAGTGCAAGCAAGGGTGTGGCAGAGGAGAGAGGAAGAGAGAAAAATCTCAAGCAGGCTCTGTGCAGAGCCCCAATGCAGGGCTCAATTTCACAACCCCAGGATCATGACCTGAGCCAAAATAGAGTTCAGCTCAACCGACTTAGCCACCCAGGAGCCCCTGGATGCTTATGCAATGTAAAAAGAATCACTGCACCTCCCTGCCCCGTTCACAGGTCCATTCCTCCCCAGGCCAGCGTCCTGCCAGCCCAGACAATCTCGCGTCCCTGGAGGCGCATGTGCCAGGTCCTGACCAGCTTTCCCCCAACCCACCTCCAGGCAGGGGAGAGCAGGCAGGCAGGGGAGAGCCGGAAACACCTCCCCTCCCACCCTGCCCTCTCCTCCACAGCTGTTCCTCTCCAGCCACTTCCCAGGGACAAAGGTATCTGATCAGTGCACCAAACCAAAGGCACCAGAGGCCAGGGAGGCAGCCGCCATAACGATAATAGCAAGTGCTTATATAGCATTTACTGTGTACCACGCACTATCCTAAACAGTCCACATATAAACTCAGAACAACCCTATGCATTCCGTACGATAGTGATCTTCACTTCATAGCATATTTTAAACACGCAAACAAGGAGGCTGCAAAGAGGCTAAGCCCCCTGCCCCAGGCGCTATGGCATCCTGGTGGCATTGCACACTTACCCTGGAGAGCTGCCACCACCATGGGAATCCACAGTCCAGGCCAGCCTCCTCCTCCCGCTTCACTCCCTCCCCCAGCGCCCAAAGCTCTGGGTCCTGGGACGTTCTGATAGGGCCACATGCCCTCCTCCAAGGGCAAGGCTGTGGCTTCCTCAACCCAGACCACAGCATCTGCACATGTGTGGCACATGTCTGGTGCCCACCTAGTGCACAGGGAATGCTCAACGTGCATTTGCTGAATGAATTGCTCTGGGCTCCCCCTCCCCCACCCCACAGTGTCCCCTTGGGCCTTGCCCTCTGAGCCTTGGTTTCCTCATCTAGAAGATGAGCAGGTGCACTAGATGGTGTCTGACAACTTCGGGACCGGCATTAAGGTGTTGCTAAAAGAAGCCAGCGCTTAATCCAACAGGGCGACTCAAACACTGGGACGCGAGGGTCAGGGTGGGAAGGTGGGACAGCTTACATGACGCCTTCCCTCCTGGGCGTTCAGGCCAACTGGGAGCATGGCTTTCACCCACCCACAAGCGTAGACAGGCACCTCACCTGGCATTCTCCATCCACCGAGGTTCACAGCTCCCCTAGGAGACAATTCCCTTGCACAGACCCAGGCCCTGGTCCAAGGGCCTTGCAGGGGGCACCCCTGCCCAGCTGGGCGCCAGGGAGACCGAGGAAACTGTTCCTGTCCCCTAGGTTGAAAACTGAGGCACCCAGGTGGCCACCACAGGTGAAAGGAAAACGCACAGCAATTTGGGCCACAGCTGGTACCTCCAGGGGGCACAGCTGGCCGGGTGAGCCTATTTGTGATTCACAGACACAGGGGATGGGGGAGGTCCAATACAGGGTCTCCTGAAGTCTCCATGGGCTGTGCCAGCCAGAGGAAACCCTCTTCCAGTCCTTGTTTACCCAGATTGGAAAGTGCCAGGGCAACCTCAGGGAACAAAGAAGGGGGAGGGGAGCTAACCCTGTGTCAGGCGCTTTCACACATCAGTTCACACGTGCCCCACATGGTCCTGGCACCCCTGTCTTCACAGATGAGGACACTGAGGCTCAGAGAAGCCAGTGACGGGGCTCCCAGCTGGACCCCAAACTCACCTCCCTAAGGCCAAAGCCCACGCCTCTCCACACTGTTCCATCAGCACTCGGTGAGTGAGGGATTCTGAGCCGGGACTGGAATGGAGCCCCAGCCCGGGCCTGCCCCACCCTGGCCTTCCTCAGTTTTGGGGAGTGGCCTCAGGTCCGTCCAAGGGGTCCTGGGCCAGATTCCACCCGTGGGTTCACTCAGTTCCAGAGCTTCCGCCCACCACATGCCAACTCCCAAGCCCTGCATGGCCCCCCTCATTTATAACCGGTGCACTCACTTCTCAACAGAGCCTCCTAGCGAAGCGAGAAGCTCACCCCATCACTCAGCGTCACACAGTTGGACAACAGCAGGCCTTGGCCTTCAAAGGAGGTCCAGGGGCCCCACCAAAAAATAAGGGGGATGGGCCCCTTGCCCTCACACGCACCAGAGGTCACCCTTTCAGTATTTCCTTTTCCCTTTCCTGGAGTATATTCTGGAGCTCTGTGTGCGTGCGCTGGGCCCTGACCCCTTCACAAAGCGCCAGGCAGGCCCACGGTCGCTGGCACAACTCCAAGCTGCCCGCAGACCCATGGCCCATGTGTGAACATCAGGAAAGCTGTCCCTCCTGCCTGCTTCACGCCACACGGCCACCTTGAGACACACCAACTCCCCTGTACAAGGCTCAGGCTAGAAGTGCCCCTGGCCCTCACCCTCCCCTACTGCACCCCCCTCTACAGTCCTGCGCTGCCCACAGGTAGCCCCATCCCCCTGGGCCACCAGCTCAAAGGATCCAATAGACAGATGATGAACAGGCAGCCCTTCCCCAGCCGCCTCCTGGGGCCTGTTTCTGGGCCAGAGGCCAGACAGGAGCTCTTCCTGGAAGCTCTAGGGCACAAAGACGCTGAGAAACCTGGGGGAGGGGAGAACTGGACAGAACAGGCAGAACAAGTGGGGGTGGGGGAGGGAACTGGGTGACCCATGTGGGCCACCCACGTCCCCCCTCCTCCCCGGCCTCCCTGGCAAGTTGCCACCTCCCTGTCCGTGCACAGGAGCTGTCCCCCTACCCTTTCCCGGAAAGCCACCTGAATTCCAAGGCCCCGTGTGGCTCTACCCCCTTGGAGTTCTGTGCCTGCTGCAGGCTGGGGTGGGGGCTCCGAGAATTCCTGCAGCATCCCTGGGGCCTCAGACTGCTCGCCAGCTCCTCGCGGTTCAGATGTGAGTGCAGGTCCCCACCCTGTCCTGCCTCCCGGAGGCCAGTTCCAAGCTTGTCAGACAAAATCACAGAGCATCCAGGGAGTCTGCAAGCCATTAAAGGGATTGGGGGTAGGGAGCTGCATTTGAGTGTGTGTGTGTGTGTGTGTGTGTGTGTGTGTGTGTGTGTATGCGCATGGTGGGCCTGACCTCTTGCTCTCCTGCCCAAGGGTGGGCAATCCCTTTCCCCTCAGAGCAGCCCAATCAAGAGAGGACTATTGCCAGAGCCTTCTGGGGGTACCAAGTGGAGAGAAGTCACAGGGGACAGAATAGAGGCCCTCCGTGAGCTCTTGATCTCGCCGAGTCAGATCCCTGCTCTGACCACAACCATGACTGTCCAACCCCAGCTGCTGAGGAGGACTGGGGCAGAGGGGCCTCTCAGACCTGTCTCAACTCCTTCTTGCCTTGCAGCTGCTCCAACCCTCTCCCAGGGCCCTGGCGCCTCTCCTGGGGCCCAATTCTGCAAAACGGTAGCCCCCGGCAGCCTCTCTGGAGGACTGGAACCCTTCTGCGGTTTGCTCACTGCCAGCCGACCTGGCTACTTCCACCCACCACACAGCTCAGAGCTCTCCCCAAAACATGAGGCCTCCAAGTCTGGCGTGCAGTCCATCACTCACCTGCAGGGACCTCCAAGTTGTTACAGCCCCAAGTTTTCAGGCCAAGGGCCCCCAAAGGCCCTGTTCACTTGCAGAACGTGGAACAAAGCAATATCTCCACGGACCAGTGCATGAGCTCCCCGGGCCAGTTCAGAGGCAGCTCTGCCACCTTCCTGGGCCCCTGGGACCCCAACAGGGCAAGCTGCCGTCCATCCATCCATCCAACAGACATATTTTACCTGATAGTGCCAGGCCTTAGGGATCCTGAGAGGGGCCCATTATGTCCTTCTCCCTCTAAGGGTAGGAAGGAATCTCAGAAAAGGAGCAGTTTCCAAAGACTATTCTAAGACTGTGCTGATTAATGGAATTTTCTGTCGTGATGCTAATGGTCCATATCTGCACTGTCCCTAAGCACAGGGAACAGTAAGCATCTGAAATGTGGCTAATGTGGGACGCCTGGGTGGCTCAGTCAGTTAAGCATCCAACTTCGGCGTGGGTCATGATTACACAGTTCATGCGGAGTTTGAGCCCCGCGTCGGGCTCTGTGCTGACAGCTCAGAGCCTGGAGCCTGCTTCGGAGTCTACGTCTCCCTCTCTCTCTCAAAAAATAAGTAAATATTTTTAAAAAATGAAATGTGGCTAATGTGACTGAGGAACTGAATTTTTAATTTTCCTTAAATTTATTTATTTAAATGTAACTAACAGCTACTATCCTGAACAGCACAGTCCTAGAAACTGTGGGAACATAGAGAGAAAAGGGGGAGCTTCAGGGAGGAGACAACACGTGGTGGGGCCAGGTGGAACACCAGAATGTTCTTTCAACAAGTATTTACTGAGAGCCCAAAAGGGCCAAACGCTGATGATACAGCAATAGACACACAAGTTGGGAAGTGAAACTAAAACCAGGTAATCATGTGAACCAAGTATGGGGCACCGCACGGAGGAAGACCCCATCTCAGACAGTATACATCAGGGAAGACTTCCTAGAGAAAGTAGTTTCTAAGATGAGGTCTAGGGGAAGACTATTCCAAAAAGGAAAAATAGTTTGTGCAAAGGCCCTGAGGCAACAGAAAGCCTGGTGAGGATTATGGAGACTAGGAAAGCCCTCCCACAGGCAGCAGCCAGAAGAGCCCCTCGGCACGGCTCTGCAACCGTGAGTGGCCAACCAACTCACTCCTCATTCTGATCAGATCTCCACTGGAATGCACCCAGCCCCGGCCAGCCCCTTGAGCATATTTTGGAAAATCCTGTCGGCAGTCTCCAGCCTGGCCAAAGGCTCCTCTGACCTCCTGCATCCTCTCTGAGGTCACTACTGGGTGGGGCCTGTGCCCTTATGCCTCTAGGAGTTCCTGACTCATCACGGAAAAAACTGAAAAGCTCAGATTTTCTCAAGAATCCGTCCAACAGTAGAGGGGGAGGGCAGCTGTGACCTCTGCCCCCGGACACAGGGACAGTAGAGGGGGGCAGGGAGCAAATCAGAGACAGAAGAAGATGCAGGAACAGAGACCTGGGCAGAGAGTGAGCTGGAGACTGATAGTAAGTCTACCGAGACAGGAAGCGGTACTCACAGACACAGGGACAGACAGCCCAAGCCAGCAAGACAGACAGCCCACCAGTGTCAGCTAACGTAAGCCAAACACAAAGGGCCGCTCTTAGGTACACGAGGCTGGAGACAGACTGACAGGCTGCCAAAGACAGCCAAGGACTAGAGGCAGCCTGTGGACCTCGGCAACGGCAACGGAGGGTGGGTGTGCTCCTGGGCATAACCACTGGCTGCACTTTCAGAGCAAGCCATGAGGGGGCGGTGTTGCCCCAACCACCGCCCACGAGCCAGGCGTCCAGCTTCCCCAAAATGGTCCATGTCAGACTCCTCCTGTCAGAGGCAGCAGACAGAGCATCCGCCTTACCGAAAAGGTGTCAGAGACTTGGATGGGGGCCCCTCCCCTCCCCCAACCCAGCATATCCTCAAACCTGCCCCTCCCCTCACATTCCCCGTCTCCAGCCATGTCCTCCCTTTCGAGACACCTGCAGAGGAAGCCCAGCGCTGAAGGGCAGGGTCAGGGGTACCTGCTTGTTTGATTTCCCTGCTCTCGAGCGCACGAGCAGATGCCAGCTCTGAGGACGGCCCTCAGTTCCTGACACAGGGCCCAGTCCCCTCCTTTCCGTTTTTCCTAGTAGGCTCTTGGTTTCAAAGCCTCCCTCACACAGACACAGAGATCCTGGCTGAGCCCATGCATGTGAGCAGCCAGCAGGGCTAAAAACACAAGGGTGGCCTTCAACCGCAGCAACGGAATCGAACATCTGGTCCAGTGCCGCAGTCAGCGGCAAGCAGTCCAAGCCTCTGCTCACATCTTGGGAAGGGCCATTAATAAACCAACATGACCGAGCAGGAAGGCCACTGCAGAACCATCATACATACAAGGAGTATCGATGAGGCACCAACACTGTGTCGAATACTGTCGATTCTTCGTCTTACCCAATCCTACGGCAACTCAAATCGTTATACCCATTTTACAGACGAGAAGGCTCAGAGAGGCTCCTCCTTTGGTCGTTCTGTCAGTGTGGGTATTTCTCAAAGCTCCATTTCAGGCTTTTCCTCCTCTCCCTGGATACACATTTCCTGAGCAGCGACATCCATTCCCATGACTTAGCCTATATTCTCAAAGTAAGCCTTTTGCCTCGGCCTTTCTCCTGGGCTCCAGACCAGTCTATCCACTTGCCTTCTCTTCATCTCTTAGATGTCTTCAGGGACCTAACATTGCACATTGTCCATGTGCAATGATGGCCCCTAATCTCCGTGCGGTAAGTGACCGTGGCAGACACCCGGCGGCCTTCGGTAAGCCTCCACCACTCCCAAGCCAGCCGAGCTCCACGGAGCCTGTCCACTCTACCCCCAATCCCAAGGGCCAGCGCCACACTCCAGTCCCAGCCCACCTCCCCACCATGTCCCACAGCCCTCCTTCCCCTCCGCCCATCTCGCACCCCCACTGCTGTGTTGCCCCTCCTGTCCATACCACGCCCCGAATGGCCTTTTCAAAATGTTAAGTGGAGGGCACCTGGGTGGCTCAGTCAGTTGAGCATCTGACTCTTGATCTCAGCTCGGGTCATGATCTCATGGTCCCTGACACTGAGCCCTGCGTTGGGCTCCACCCTGAACGTGGAGTCTGCTTGGGGTTTTCCCTCTCCCTCTGCCCCTCCGCGACTCTCTCTCAACAACAACAACATAAATGAATTCGCATCACTCCCCCACCCAAACCCCTCCTTGCGCAAAGTGAGCACCATTCCCCCTCCTTACCATCCTCCAGCCTTTCTGAATGCCCTGCTGGGTCAACGTTTTCAGAGCCCTCTGAGCCTTGCCTTCGTCTCTGTCAGGATCGCAGGTGTAATTATGTTCTTCATTCCTGCTGACTTGGACAGAGGGTGAGCTCTGAGAGGCTCCTTCAGGGCTATGTCTGTCCAGTCACTCGGAATCCCCTGCCCCCAAACTGAGCCTGCACCGCGGTGGATGCTGAGTAAATACCTGTGGAACAAGCTCTGCCCCTTCCATGCCTCCTGGGGTAGCCCGCCTCTGGACAGATCAGAGTCTTGGTCACGTCTTCCTGTGAAGCTCAGTTCCTCTCAGGCTCTCGAAACAACTTCCAACAGGGCAACTCAAAGACCCCAGGGGGCGAGTCAAGAGGCCTCCTCTCTTCTTGTGTTCAGCCTTTCCCCTTCCACACCTTCTGCATCCACCGAGGGTCTCAAGTCCCTCGCACGCTCCTCCTGGGTCAGGAAACTTCCCAGGCACTTCCCAGCCAGGTTTTCCAGGTACCACCTTTCCTCCTCCACGACCCCCCAGTTCCGAGAAGCCCAGTGGCTGCCTAAACCACAGATCATACTGAACCCTGTACAGACTATGCATTTTCCTGTATGTACACACCTATGATGAAGTTTACTTACTAGGTACAGTAAGAGATGAACAGCAACAATAAAATAGAACCACAATACACTGTTGTAAAAAGTATATGTGCGTGGTCTCTCTCTCCAAAGACCTTATTGCACATAGCATACACACCCTTCTTGCGGGGTTTTTTAATAAAATTTATTTTTTTTTTTTGAGAGAGAGAGAGAGAGAAAAAGCATGAATCACAGAGGGGCAGAGAGAGGGAGGGAGAGAGAGAATCCCAAGCAGGCTCCATGCTGTCAGCACAGAGGCTGATGTGTGGCGTAACCCACAAACCATGGTGAGATCATGACCTGAGCTGAAATCAAGGGTCACCAACTGAGCCACTTAGGCATCCCTACACCCCCTTCTTGTGATGATGACGGGAGACGATAAAATGCCCACATGATGAGACAGGTGAATGACGTGGGCACTGTGAGGAAGCCTTAGGCTATTGACCTTCTGACAATACATCATCTGCTTCCTGCTCACAGCTGACCACTGACAGTTCTCTCCCTGCCCCCAGGAGGGCGTCCCTCCCCCTTCCTCCCCCAGATCCACTTGCTCTGACACCTCAGCCCCGGCATCCTGGTCTGAGGAGCCTTGGGCTGGGAGTCCTGTCTTTGACAGGGGGTACCTGTCTTTGTTTTATGGCTTTGCACTTCCCTTCTCTGGGCCTCATCTCCCCCGTCAGTAACAAGAAGGGGGCCAACCATAGGATGACTTCTGAGGTCTCTTCCAGCTCTAAGATCCTGTATTTGTTTGTTGGGGCCGCTCTGCTCAGCACCAGAGACTGGGGCTACTTCAGGAGAAATCATTTCCTCGCAATTCTTCTTGTTTTACCTTGATCACGTCTTTAAAGGCCCTAGCTCCAAACACAACCACATCCCGAGGTACAGGGGTGAGGATCTCATCATTTGAATTTGAGGCAGACGCAATTCAGACCGTAACAGAGGTCTGAATTGGCAACATCATTACCCTTGCTGAGCCTCAGGGCAATGGTGAGGGGCTCCTAAAATAAAATATAAGAGGCTGGGCACACACACACAAAAAAAAAGCTGGGCACATAACTGGTATTCAATGAACAGTAGCTGTCATAATCTGCCGTTGGTGGTGGTGATGATGATGATGATGATGATGATGATGATGGTCATGCCAATGAAGATGGTGATGACCTTGGGTGAGGTCTCTGGATTGGCCTAACCGGAATAATGGTGCCCTTACCTGCGTCCCTGTGGGGAAAGCCTCGTGTGAAGGCTTAAGTGTGCATCCTGGGTCTCCTACGTGTGCCATGCCTCCTGGCAGGTGAGGGGCTCGCCAAGGGCAGCCCCCAGGCTCTGGCCTCGTGGCTCCTCCATGTGTGCCCAGCGTGCCCCATACAGGGGCGATCACTGACCGACTCCCAGGCACAGTGGCAGCGGCTGTCAGGCAGGGCAGGTGATGTGTTCCAGGAAGAGGGATGAGCGCAGACGGCTGCAAGAAACCAAAAGGTCTGGGTGCAGAGCATCCAGGGAAGGGAGGGCCTTGGAGGTCCTACAAGGGGGTTGCATTTTGTCCTGACAGCAGTGGGGCGCCACTGATGGGTGTTCAGCGGGGAGAGGTGTGATCTGAGGAGCAGGTGGGAGAAGTCGGGATGGATGGGGCGGGGCAAGACCAGAGGAGAAAGCACCGGCCCTGGGAGGTCTAGGGAGGGGTGTCCAGGAGAGAAGTGGGGGGTGTGGAGAGGCGGGCACAGCAGGGAGAAGAGTGGCTGCTGCATCTGTGAGAGCCTGAGGAGGAGAAGGGTAGGGTCCCGTGGTGGGTGGAAAGGGCGGGGAGGAGGGGAAATACCAAGGGTAATTCCAGCTCAGACAGGTGTTGAGATAAGAGAAGGCTGGCGGTGGGACGGGTAGGGGAAGAAAACCAGGAATTGAATTTTGGACACACCGCACAGGCGACCCTGTGAGATAGCCGAGGGGAAGTGTCGGGCAGGCGGGCGGCTGCGTGGGGCATCTGGAATGCTCAAGTCCAAGTGGGAGTAGAGCAGAGGTAGGTAGAGGGATCTCCCTGGAGGGGGCAGGCAGGTGGCTCTCCACTGAACTGATGTCAAGGTGGAGAGGGGAAAGAGGCCGAGGCCTGAATCAGTCCCTGCAGAGACATGCAGCAGGATTTCTAAGCAGGACTGCACACCCAGGGAAAGACCATGAAATGGCAGTGAAGGAGCGTGGCCCACTGCCCAAGGGTATGACTTTCTCCAGCAGTGCTCAGGGGCCGTCACAGGCCAGAGGGCAGCTGAGTCTACGGGGCTGCCCACCCCCATCTGTCATGCCTGCCTTCCTTAGGGGGCAGCGATCAAGGGGAGGAGTTGTTTTCCTGCGTCCAGCTCCACACAGGGCAGCCTGTGGCCTCCGTGGGCCAGTAGAAGGGTGTCCACAGGCGGAGTCAAGGCCTTGTGGGGAAGGGTGGATACTGCTGAGGACCACTCACTTTGGTCCCTTCCCTCCTCCCACACCCACCCCCCAGGACTCTCAGAGAGCCATTGTCCCCGGAAAGTAGAAAACAGCCCAGAGAAGGAGGGAGGGAAGGGGGTTTGGGAGCACAAGCGTGAGAAGGGAGAGAAAAGCAAGCCTGAAGAACAGTGAACTGGTTGGAAAGGATTCCTGCCCCAGGCAATCTGGGGCTGGGGTTTGGCTCAGCAGGAGGAGCAGCAAAGGGCAAAGTGGTAAGGCAGTTGGGAGTTTAGCAAGAGAATGGCAGAAATGATGTAACCTAAGCAGACTAGAAAGGAAAACGGACACAGGAGGGGATTGAAAAGAGAAAGATTAAAAAGAAGTCTGAATGACATTTTTAAAACTCTTGGGGGTGCCTGGGTGGCTCAGTTGGTTAAGAGTCCAACTCTTGGTTTTGACTCAGGTCATGATCTCACGGTTCATGGGTTTGAGCCCTGAGTCTGGGCGGGGAGGGGCCTCCGAGCTGACAGGGCAGAGCCTGCTCGGGATTTTCACCCTCCCTCCCTCTCTCTCTCTCTTTCTCTCTCTCTATCTGCCCCTCCCCCAGCTTGTGCGCGCACTCTCTCTCAAAATTAATAGATAAACTTAAAAACAACACTTGAAGTAGGTGCATGATGGGACAACAGGAAGGAAGGTCACAAACATTACTGTACAGAAAGGGAGGGAAGGGAGGGGAAGGGAAGGAGGGCGGGGCTAATGAGGCTTGGGCAGGAATGGGGGCCTTTCCCACTGGAAATCCTGGATGCTCTGGATTTTCCCAGGAGCCGAAAAGAAAGGGAGGAGCCAGACGGAGCAAAGCTGACTGGGGGAGAAGGGCCCCAGGGAGCGGGGGGCCTCTGGCTGGGCGGCAACCCCTTGGAAGTAGGAGGGGCTGTTCAAGGCCCAGATGGGGGCACGAGAGGGAGACACGCAGAGCCTCCTTTCGAGTTTCTCCAAACCGACATCTGATCCCGCTCATACCAGACAGTCCAGAGGAAGCCGGCCCAGGCAGGGGTGGGAGGAGGAGGGGGTTCCGGGCTCCATGCAGGGGAACCTTCCAGACGATCCTCAGGGGAGAAGGTGTCCAGGACACTCCGTGTCGAATCATGCGGGCGCAGCATGTGTGTTTTCTGCAGGAACCACTCTCACAAGCTCTTCAGAGACACATGTCGCCTCAAAAAGGTTAGGGGACACTGGCTGAATGATCTCTGGACACCATGGCCCTGCTCAGGCAAGGGCAGCGTCATAAGGCTGGCATGGACCCGTTTCCCTGGGACATTTCGAAGGCACATGGGAAGGTGCTGGTAGGAAGGGGTGAGGCAAATTTTCCCGGCTCAGTCACTCTTCCTGGTCACTTAGCACCTCCCTGAAGGTTCCCCAGCCCAGAAATATTTGTGAGCCAAACCATGCACCTGACAACGGGCAGACAATGGGCATATACAGGGGCCTGAGAACAGCCCTTGTCTCTGAGATGCCCATGGTGTTTCCATCTTCTCACCTGGTCTCCGCCAGCTGGGGCACAGAGCAGACGGTGCAGACCTTTGCACGTGCTTTCCCAGACCTGGAACACCCCTCCCCTCCTGACTCGCCCCCCATACAACCCTGCCAACACAAAGTTCACTTGCTTAACTCCCCTGCTTCTCCAGCTAAACCGCGGCTTAGATGTCACTGCCTCCCGGCGACCTTCAAACCCTGGCCTTTGCACGGACCAGCTCAGAGACTCTGAATAACCCACCTGACTTTTCTAAGTCTCTTTTTTCTCATCTATAAAATGGAGGAGGAGTTTGGTTTTGGGGTTTTTCATTTTTTTCCCTAACTTTATAGAGATATGTCTGACATACAACACTGTGTAAGTTTGAGATGTATAATGTATTGACTTGATACATTTTTACATATAACAAAATGACAGATGACCAACACAGCGTCAGCCAGCACACCTACTTCCTATGACATAATTACTATTTCTTTTCTGCAGTGAGGAACATTTAAGGTCTACTCTCTTAGCAACATTCGAGTAGATACTAACGTATTATTAGCTAATAATCATCATGTTGTAAATTTGATCCTCAAAACTGGCTCCTCTTTTTTTTATTTATTGAGATATAATTGACATATCAGATATCAGTTTCAGGCACACAGCACAATGATTCGATATTTGAATATATTGCAAAATGATTCCCACAATAAGTCTAGTTAACGTCTACCATCTCACATTGTTAACAACAACAACAAAAAAATCTGTTTCTTAGGATGAGAACTTTTAAGATCTACTTTCTTAGCCACTTCCAAATATACAATACAGTGTTCTGTTTTTGTTTTTTTTTTAACTATATTTATTTTGAGAGAGAGAGAGAGAGCAGGGGAAGGGGGGAGAGAGAATCCTAAGCAGGCTCTGCACAATGCAGAGCTCGATCCCACGACTGTGAGATCATGACCTGAGCTGAAATCATGAGTCGGATGTTTAACTAAACACCCAGGGCACTCAGTTGGTGGGACTGAGCCACCCAGGTGGCCTTACAATATAGTATTCCTAACTAGGGTCACCATGCTATACTTTACACCCCCAGGAAAGAATGGGGGTTTTAATAGTACATACTTCATAAGGTTATTATGAACATCACTAGTAAGAAATTCCAGATAGAGCAACATAGTACAGTGCCTGGCAAAGAGGCCAAATTCAAAAAGTGCATCGGTAGATTTTAGGTCTCCCTCCCCACTCCCCGCCCTGCACCTACTGGTTGGGAGGCACTTGCGGAAACAAGAAGCAGGGAACAAGAGAAGGAAGCAGGCATGGAGAGGCCTGGGAGAACTGAGCACAAAGGAGGACAGGACAGGAGGAGTCGCCAATTAGAGTTTAGGCCTGGGGACCCCCAACATCCCATCAAAGAGACTATGGAGTCTGGTGGCTCTGGTTTATTCTCATTGCAGCTCTGCCCCAACTTGCTGTGTGGCCTTAGGCAGGTTACTTAACCTCTCTCAACTCTAGCCTCCCCTTCTGTAAAGTGGAGACAATGATACTAAACCAGTGACAGCTATCATTGCTTGTCCTGCTAATGACACCCTGCCAAGTTAAAGGGCAGTCCCGTGCGCACCCTGGGTGGGTCGCCCTCGTCCTTGGAACTCTGAACTAACAGGTACAGCAGGACATAGCAAATGCCCGTGGGGGCTAAGAGCAAAAGGCCGTGTGACATTGGCTGAGGCTGCCACAGCAGGCTTCGTTCCCGTAGGACTCAGCAGCAGAAATCTCAATGGGCTGAGCAGCCTGGCTGGTGCCGAGGGGACTGGATGGCAGAGAGAAGCAGGGAGAGTGGAGAGGCCATTGCTAGAGCCACCTTGATGCCTGTGAGCACCCCACTGCCCCAATCTCTGGGCATCCAAGCAACAAATACCCTTGTCACCCTGAAGTCAGAAAACTCACAACTGGAAACTGTATCCTGCTCGAAGGGTTGCCTTGAAATGAGAGCAGGAACCCAGGGTCTGGCACACGGCCGGTGCTCACCAGTGATGATGACGACGGTGATCAGAACCTGGCACAGGTGTAAGAAATCTCAGGAAGCCCCTTCGTTGTGTGCCATGGCCCGGCAGGCTGTGATGACCCCAGGGGGCCCATGTGGTTGACGGTACCTGGGCATGACCAGCTGCAGTCACCGAGCCCTGCCCCCACTCCTCTCAGCCCACCCAGCCGGTGCTGGGCACTTGCAGATACCCTGCCACTGGCCGATCAAGGTCAAGTGGATGGAGATACGCCCACAAGGCTGCACAGTCAGGGTAGGGGTGGGGCAGGAACCGCAGTGGCGGCACACCTGTGAGGTGCAGGTGAGGCTGGTCTAGGTAAAGAAAACTGCCCTGCAGCCAGGATGCCTGGCTTTGACCTTCTGTGTGACCTTGGGCAAGTCACCTAACTTGGTCTGTCTCGTCGCAGGAAAACAAGGATGATCACGGAACCTACTTCCTAGGGTCGAGGGAGAGGTAGGAAGAGACCAGAGAGGCCACCGTGGCCCAGAACACAGAACACAGAAGCCAGAGGGTAGACTGACCATGGGCAATGCAACCGGTCCCTGGAAGAGAAGCAGCCAGATGAAAATGGCTGGGTTTCGCTAGAGGGTACACTGAGGCAGGCCTGGTGCCGGGCCGGGCTCCCTCCAGCACCACCTTCCCTACTCCATCCACAGCCGTGCAGCCCGCCCGCACCTCACGGCTCCTCACTTCTCGGAGAGGCTCCCCGAGCCGTCCTGGCCACCAGGCCCCTCTGCCAGTCTCTGTGTCCCGCTCTCTACCAGCTTCTGGCATGGAGTCAGAATTCCAGGAAAAACCCGGCACACACAGCTACTGTCAGGTTTCCCTCCTGTCCTCCAGCCACCTGCCACCACTGTCCCCGAACAACGGAAAGCTCCACCTCATGTCCTCAGGGACAGGCGCAGGGTGTCCCGGAAGCCGTGTGACGTACTGAGGACTTTCCCATTCCCACGCACGTTCAGTTAGGAGTGTCAGCTGCACACTGTCTACTTTTTATGTGACAGAGAAAGAATTCCTTTCTTGAATTCAACGTTTTATTTCAGCTCGCAAAACACAAGTCTCGAGACTAAAAATGTATTAATTTCACGGCATTCTTACACTATGCAGGTTTATGACCTTTTGCTTTTAAAATCATTTCATAGGACTTTTGAGAGGACTTCACACAGGACTTTCGTTAAAGTCCTTGATCGGGCCGCCTCGCTGAGCGCAATGCCACAGTTCTGAACCTTTAACAGCACAGCTGAGGTGCTTAAGACATTTTTTAAAAATTACTTTATACAGGACTTCTTTTAGGAACATGAACATGGGGGCGCCTGGGTGGCTTAGTCGGTTAAGCGTCCGACTTTCGCTTAGGTCATGATCTCGCGGTTCGTGGGTTCGAGCCCTGCGTCGGGCTCTGTGCTGACTGCCAGCCCAGAGCCTGGATCCTGTTTCAGAGTCTGTGACTCCCTCTCTCTCTGACCCTCCCCTGCTCACGCTGTCTCTCTCTCTCCTAGAAATTTAAAAAAAAAAAAAAGGAACGTGAACATGGTCACCAAATCTCTCCTCTTCTTGCTGATGCTAAGAAACCATGCTCCCAGTTGAGAATTTTTTTTTAATTTCTTTTAATGCTTCTTTATTAATGAGAGAGAGACAGAGTAAGTGGGGAAGGGGCAGAGAGAGAGGGAGACACAGAATCTGAAGCCCCCCGATGCGGGGCTTGAACTCACAGACCACGAGATCAGGACCTGAGCTGAAGGCAGATACTTAACTGACTGAGCCATCCAGGCACCTGAGAATTTTGTTTTAATAGACTTTATTTTCCCCGCCCCACAAATGCACAGCATACACCATCATCAACATGCCCCACCTGATGGCTCACCTTTCATTCACCTCACAGAAACGTCATCTCTCATTTCATAACTGGATTATTTGGAACCCACTTAGCACAAAACTCTGGGGACTGAATCTTAAGGCGCTTACTCAAGCGTCTCCTGCCGTGGGATGTACATTCACAAGGGAGGAGTCCAGCGCGGGCTCCTCACTGCTGCATCCTAGACAGCCTGCAAGTGCTTCCCAGTCAGAGCCTCGCTTTAAAAACAGGGACTGAGCTATGACTCAGCAAGCCTAACCAAGTAGCCAGCCGCCACATCACTTAGCATAAAGGGACACCCAGAGACCAGAAGAGAACCACCCACTGGACCCTCAGCAGCCCCCAGCCTGGTCTTCTCCTGTGCTCACAGTCTTCCAAGAAGACCAAAGGACAGAACTATGCTCTCATTCTAGAACACGCATGCATCTCTCAGGCCCTGAGGGAGCTGGCTTCACAGTTCACCTGTAGAGGGCTCTGCTCTCCCCTCACCCAGGAAGGCTGGGGAAGGGCCAGGCTTCCTGGGCCCCATTTCCTTGCCATGATTTATGGAGAGTGTGGTCCCCACCCCACCCCCACCCCCAAGAGGAAGCCTCAATCAAGGACCTGCCAAGAAACACAACACTTTAAGGAATTAAGCTCCATTTGGATGGGTATGGGGTTTGTTGTGTGTTTTTTTTCCTCCGTCACAATTGTATCTTGATTCTAGTGGTATGTCTCTGGTGGGCCCCCCAATAAATAGGCGTCTCTGGGAGGAGGGCCCCCAATAAACCAACTGCTTGGTTTCTGAACAATTTGAGAAGCAAATTGAAAAATTAATTTAGAAAAGGAAAGAAAAAAAGAACCCACCAAGAGGTATCAATGGGGGCCTGTCCTTACGGAGGGCCTCATGACCTTATGTTGCTGCCAGAGAGAATACCCCAGAGTCCAGAAAAACAGCTGAAGGAGGTTTCAAGAACCAAGCTTCCTGCTACTGTACGTGTTTAGCTCTTATAAGAGCTAATTTGGTGTTGTCCCAGGAAGCTGTCCCTTCAGGGCCTCTCCCGGGTCAGGAGAGATGGAGAAACATGATTTCTGTCATATAGAGAGGTTTAGGGGAGCGGGCCCTCCAGCTGAAGCAGCAGCAGCACCCCCTGACCTGGCACGGGGGTTGGTTTCACGTCACCTCCTGAGCTCATTTCTCCTTTGTCATCCCAGAACGGTGAGCACTCTCGGGTTCCATCTTGACTCAGCTGGGTTTGGGGATACTGAGGCAGTGACCCCAGTTCCAGCTCAGACTGGGCCAGCCACCTAAAGCCAGCGGGGTGTGGTCACAGAGCCCTGTAGTCCCCGAGCCAAGGAAAGCAGCATCCCGGAAGCAAATGGGGCCTCAGAATCCAATCCTGATCTGTAAGTGGGAGTTTCCCTCTAATGCCGCCAACCCTGAAGAACTGGGATTTGACTGTACTGAGTCAGCTCGTTCCTATATTGGGTTTCCCAGCGACCAGTACACTCCCTGGAGCTCCCCACCCAGGGGTCCTCCTCGGGGTCACATCACACAGAGCCTTCTCCCAAGTGTCTGTACTCCCCAAGGTGAAGGCAGACGCCCGTCCCCTCCAGGTTCTTCACTGGTGGGAGATCTTTCCTTCCTGTCCATCCCCCCCGCCCCCCCACCCTCCGCCTNAGCGACCAGTACACTCCCTGGAGCTCCCCACCCAGGGGTCCTCCTCGGGGTCACATCACACAGAGCCTTCTCCCAAGTGTCTGTACTCCCCAAGGTGAAGGCAGACGCCCGTCCCCTCCAGGTTCTTCACTGGTGGGAGATCTTTCCTTCCTGTCCATCCCCCCCGCCCCCCCACCCTCCGCCT
>NW_027527824.1:4538425-4547973 GCF_008692635.1 Crocuta crocuta
CCCCCACCCTCCCCCTGAAGAGCAAAGCTGCAGCCACAAACACGATCCTAAATGAGTACGTGCCCCTCCTGGCAGCTCTCTCGCAGCGGGTCGGGTGCCTGCCAACAAGCTTACGTATGGAATGTGAACTGGATTTTCCACTGGCTTCCACGAGGCAAGCAGGGATGGGTCTCCCTCCCAGAAAGGAGGGCAGACAGCAGGGTCTGGGAGTGGGAGACGCGAGCAAGGCTACACGAAGATCTCATTACCCCAGGATGTGGTTTTAATTCCAACCTTCCCTTGCAGCCTCTACCCCACCTCCCAGTTTATTAAAGGCTCCAAATTAAATATACGAGATGTAATTGCGACATGGAGACCCTGGCTCCGTGTCCAGAAGCTGTCGCAGGGGGCGGGGGAACAACCACAAACGGAGGAGAGAAGAAGTAAACGGTCAGTGCCCGTCTGAACAAAGCACTGTCTGCGTCTGGGCCCAGGCCAGTTCCAGGGTGGCTCCCAAGGCAGCCACTCCCCGCCCCCAAGCACTGAGGGAGGGTCCCCCCCACACCCAGCCCACAGACTTGCGCCAAGCCATCCAGGGCCCAGTCCCCTTGGGAGTGACCGGATATTGCTCCCACGTGCTCCACTCCGTCACTCCAATGCAAGCATTTCCTGCACTGCATTACCAGTGAGCTCCTCCATACCTTCGTTCCAGCTTTCCCCTCCTCACCCCAACTCTGCCCACCCTTTGTCCCCCCACCGCTCGATTCTCTCACTTCTCCCAAGTCACCCGACCCTCAGAGGCAATCAGGGCCCTTGGTGCCCCTCCTCCCCCCAACCTCCTGGCTACCCCACCCACACAGTCTTATTTCTGTATCTTCCCTCCTCTCCTTCTTCATTCTGACATCTAAGCCCCTCTCAGGACAAAGGCTCCTTCTTGGCTCCTCCCATGATGCTGAATCTTCAGGCCTTTCTCCAAGGCACGGTCAGTTTGTGTGGGCACCTGAGCTTACTCTGGCCCCCTGCGTCCCACCTGCTCTCAGGAAGGGGACTGCAGCCTTCTGGTGCCTGAGACACCCGCACCATGCCGTCCCCCATCTTACTGCCCTCTCTGAGGTGTGCAGCGCCACTAATCGTCACGCCCTCCTTGACCTTGAAGATGGGCCCTCTCCTGGCTTTTCTTCCTGCTTCTCTGAATATTCCTCTTCTAGCTCCAACTCTTCTCCTCAGCCAGCCCCTCAGATATGTGGGTCTCCGGAATTCTGTCCTAGACCCTCTTTCTCATGCCACCCCTCACAGGTCCCCGGGAATCTGCTCCCGGCACCCTGCATTCCTCCATGCCCAGGAGGCGCCTGACCTGCAGCCCACATATTATCGCATTGGTGGTCCAGCTCTCCTCCCCACAACGGCCCCCAGTCCTCCGTGCACACCCAATGCCTTTATTCAGACCTGGGAAGAACAGCCTCCCCTCCAGCTCGTGCCCAGAGATCCGCCCCCTCCACCCTCCTCCTGCTGCCACAGGCATAGAGCTAGGGAATGCAGGGACATTATTTTATTGGGACCTTATGTACTAGGCACTGTGCCAAGAGCTTTCTCATATGCCAGTCCATTTACTCCCCTGATGACCCTGTACATTAGATATTATTACACCCATTTTTATTTATGAGGGAAACTGAGGCTCGGAGAGTGTAAGCAACCTACCCGAGTCTTAACACCCCTACAGACAGAGCTGCACTTGGAGCCTCAGCCCCTTTCCGTTCCTACCTGCTCCCACAAATGCTAATCTAATCTCACCAGTCTGTTACCATCTCACTGCACTACAGACAAAATCCAGATCCTCAGGATGGTGCCCAAGATCGTCCTCAAGCTGTCCTACCTATCTTCTACTTTAGCCAGACGGAATGGCCAGGCTGAGATGTTCCTGCCCCGTGCTTCCCCGTCAGCTTCCTCTCCTCTTTATCCAGAAAACTCCTCATTCCCCAAGACTAGCAGAGAGTTGCCTTCCCTAGGAAGCCCTCCCCCAGCCTGTCCCCAGGTGGACTGGCTGTCCCCCTGAGGCTCCCAGGACTCTGAGTGCTGCGTCCTGGCACTCACCCACTGCCTCGTAATCACTTCTTTAATCTTGCAAGTGTCATTTTTAGCTCTGTAGCCCTGGGGCCGACACAGATCCTACGTATAGCAAGAAGGGCTTCGGGAAGAGCAGAATAATCCAAAGAGCATCCAGGCCAGGTCTGCCCAAAGCAGGATCCCAAATCAGCAGTGGCAGAAGACAGCTCCAGCCCACCTCAGGTTCTGAGAATCACACTCTCTGCAGACAGACACTGCACCTTAAAGACGCTCCCCCCACAGCTTCTCACACCCAGTGAAACTTGAGAGTCTAGCCCTGATCCTCACCAGACCAGCCTCAAGGGACCAGATTACTCATCTATCTGCTTATAAACAACCTGGACAGGTACCTCCCAGACTTTTTCATATCAGGACAGACAGAGAAAATACCATTTTTCAGGCATTCTGGAGTAAACAGACAAAGGTGCTCAGAGCTGAAGGTGAAAGGCCTGGGAGCTGAGCTCCCCTGGGCTGCATCCCAGCTGAGGAGGTCAACAGCTCGGCCTGCCCAGAACCCACTCCTCACGCCTGCTCGGGGAGCTCTGATCGCTGATGGCTTCTGGCAGCCACAGGCAGCCAGGCACAGCTACCCAGGGCTCACATGGATGCTGGTGCCGACAGACCGGGATGAAGCCCCTGGTGAGTGACGGCCTCACGGTCAGCCGTGGCTCAAACAACAGCGTAGACCTCGATAGCTTGGGATCATTCTCACTGCAGGAAACTAACTGAGGGTCTCCCAGCCCTGGGAACCACACATGCCCTCCCCAGCCCTGGAAGTGGGACAGGTGGCCAGAAGTGATCTGTGAGCAGGGATGCTGTGAGCCAGGATCTTTCCCCTGCCAGAGGGAGGCTGCTACAGGGACTTGATACACTTCCAGAACCTCCTTATTCAATAAAATGCTTAATGAAATATATGGAGGATTTGGCAAGTCAGTGAGGTACTAGAAGCTACTGTGAACTCTAAAACCATCCTTCAAAGCTCCTATGTGCCAGATAGAGCATATTCTCTATGGGACCCACACCCATATGCTGACCTTCCCAAAGGGCCCAGGAAGTGTAGGAAATTTGTCTTGACAAGGTATTGAGGAGGAACTGCAAGCTAGAAGATTCCTTAAATTATTGAGATAAGCAGCTGATGCTCCCGAATGCTCCTAAGTGCTTAGCTCTCCTGATTAAACAATGCAACTGGGGTGTTACCAAGAGCTCTCATAAGAAAAATACCATACGATTTCACGATTTCACCCGTATGTGGAATTTAGGAAACAAAACAGATGAACACAGGGGAAGAGAAGGAAAAATAAGATAAAAACAGAGAGGGAGGCAAGCCATAAGAGACTCTTATGGTTAAGCACCCAACTTCAGCTCAGGTCGTGATCTCAGGGCTCATGAGTTCAAGCCCCACGTTGGGCTCTGTGCTCACAGCTGGGAGCCTGCTTCAGATCCTCTCTCTCCCTCTCTCTCTGCCCCTCCCCTGCCCTGCTCATACTTTCTCAAAAATAAACAAACATTAAAATAAATTATTTTAAAATACTTTAATAATTTTTTTAAAAGAGACTCTTGGGGCACCTGGCTGGCTCAGTCAAGCATCCGACTTTGGCTCAGGTCATGATCTCATGGTTTGTGGGTTCGAGCCCTGCATCCGGCTCTGTGCTAACAGCTAGCTCAGAGCCTGGAACCTGCTTCGGATTCTGTGTCTCCCTCTCTCTCTGACCCTCCCCTGCTCACGCTGTCTCTCTCAGAAATAAATACAACATTTTAAAAAATCTAAAAAAATTAAAAATTAAAAAAAGAGACTCTTAAATACAGAGAACTGGGGGTTGCTAGAGGGGAGGTGGGCGGGGGATGGGCTAAATGGTGATGGGCATTAAGGAGGGTACTTATTGGGATGAGCACCAAGTGTTCTATGTAAGAGATGAATCCACTAAATTCTACTCCTGATACCATTACGACACTGTATAGGTGGATTTAAATAAATTTATTTTTAAAAAGAGTTCTCATGATGTACTACAGAAAAATATCATCTTTCTCCCTAGGGTTTTACCAGTCAGCAGGAGACTTTATACTCAAAAAGCAGCGTGGGACCTCTGAGTAAAAGGGTTCCTCACTGAGGAAAGGGTCCACAGTGCCTAGCATAGCGTGAAGCATGAACAGACACTCAACAATTTGTAAACTGATGGTTGCATGGGTGGATGGATGGATGGACAGATGGATGGATGAAGGTGAAGTATGTTCCCTTTTTGGGAGTTCCCTCCAGCAGCAACGATTCCTAGAAGGGTCAACCCACTGTGGACACCTTTTGGATATCCCTCCCCGCCATCATGGCATGGACAGAGCCTGGTTCAGCTGATTGGAGACCTGGCAGCATGCGGGGGGCGTGAAAGGAGTGAGGAGAACAGAGACAGCTCAGGGTGTATGGAAAGGAGGGTACCCTGTTGCCAGATTACCCCAGCTCTACATGTATTTATTAATCTGGCACTTTGTTTTGTTCTTCTTCAGCCTCAGCCACAAACACCACCACCTTCTCCCCACCATGTACCCTCATTTGCTAGGGGCCACGGGAGAACGATTGAGCCAGAAGGGCCTTCTGAAACCATCTAGTCAGAGGAAACAAACTGGCTCTCAGACATGTTTTGTTTGACCTCCTCAGTCACTTGAAATTTTATTAACATGTAACAATCAGATTTTGTATAAAAATATAGCTTTTGTTTTTCTTGGGGGGTGGGACAGAAGATCAGGCAACATTTCCCTGGTACTTTCTCCCAGTGACCCTGGACTGGCCCTGGGAAGGGGCTGCCATGTTAGGGGTCCACTCTCCAGTCTGACACAGTCCCCACCCGGCCCTACTGACCACTCTGCCTGCTTCATTTAACAGTTTCTGTCTGTCTGGTCCCCAAGGTGTGTGAGCCCTATGGACAAACCCAATACCCTCACTCAGCAGATGAGCAAACGAAGGCCCAAAGGGGAAATGATCTAAGTTCACACAACAAGCTGTTGGCAGTGTGTAGCATACGGTGGGTCTTAAGGGTGAATTAATTAAATGCCCAATTTTTTTTCCAACTTGCCTTCAGGTTCACCCCCACCTGTGCTATTCCAGCCCTGCCATCCATGCCCACTGAAACAACCACCCCAGAAGCCACCCTGGGCTGGCTCTCCCTGGACCAGAACTCTCTTGCCAATCCCTATGCCCTGGCCTTGCTGAGATGTGCGGGCTGAGCTTGTGATCCCTACATCCCTATTATCCATCATCACGTCCAAATAGGGGAATCTTCCTCATTTTTTTTTTTTGGTTGCCCAGCATCTTTCTCCTCTGGTAACAGTCTCTCAATGTTCTCCGCCCCACTAAAGAAAAGGGAAACTGGGTCCCTATTAAATAATGAGAGCCCTGGTTATAGCCTCACCTGAAGTTAACACAATCTTTGGATTATTCAGTTACGTGAGCCAACAAATTCTCTTTCCTGCCTAAGCCAAGTTGGAAAAGATTTGTCTGTCATTCGTAACATAAAGAGAGCTTCTGGGGACTGGGGCTCTTTCCCCAGATATTCTCCTCCAAGGGCATGGAGGGTATACTGGTCTGGACTCTCTGGGTTACACGTGATGTACACAAGTGTGCGCTACTGGGCTTTCTCCCAGAAAACACGCACGTAACTCTGCTCTGGTCCAGGGACTGAGGCTGCAGAGATGACTAAGGCATACAGCATCCCAGCCCAGAGGCTAGTTAAAGGTAACAAATGCAGGAATTAAACATTTTTTTTTCCAACATAGAAATAATACTCATTTGTTTAAAATTAAGACACACTGAAAAGTACACATTTTTTTAAATCACCTGAAGGCCTATAAATCAGAGGGCTTTTTGTGTTTCCTTCCAGTCTTTTTTTTTATTTTGCATAATTTTTTAAATTTTATTTTGTTGTGTAAGAACACTTAACATAGATTTACCCTTTTTTTTAATGTTTTTTATTTATTTCTGAGAGAGAGAGAGAGAGAGCATGCGCAGGGGAGCATCAGAGAGAGAGGGAGATACAGAATCTGAAGCAGGCTCCAGGCTCTGAGCTGGCAGTCAGCACAGAGTCTGACAGGGGGCTCGAACCCACGAACTGTGAGATCATGACCTGAGCTGAAGTCGGATTCTTAACTGACTGAGCCACCCAGGTGCCCCTACCCTCTTTTTTCTAAAGTTTATTTACTTTTGAGAGAGAGGGTGACCGAGCACAGGGGAGGAGGAAAGAAAGAGGAAGACACAGAAACCCGAGCAAAGAAAGAGGAAGACACAGAAACCCAAGCAAATTCTGTGCTCGCTGTCAGCACATGCCCCACGCCAGGCTTGATTCCACGAACTGTGAGATCGTGACCTGAGCCCAAACCAAGAGTCAGATGCTTAGTTGACTGAGCCAAGCAGGCACCCCTGTAGGGTTACCCTCTTAACAAATGTCAAGCGTATGATAAAGTACAGTTGATTGTATTGTTGCCAATTTCATAGAGCAGATCTCTAGAACTTATTCACCCTGTATCGCTGAAGTTTTATGTCCCTTGATTAGTAACTCCCCATTTCCCTCTCCCCTCCATCCTAGGCAACCACCATTCTACTCTCTGTGAGTCTAATGACCTTAGATATCTCATATAAGTGGAATCACGCAGTATTTGTCTTTCTGTGGCTGGCCTATTTCACTTAGCACAACGTTCTCAGGGTTCACCCACGTTGTAGCATACTGCAGAATCTCCTTCCTTCTGAGGGCTGTATAATATTCCGTTCCATGTATATAACACATTTTCTTTATCCATTCATCTGTCGACGGACATGTAGGTGGCTTCCACACCTTGGCTACCGTGAATACTGCTGAACATGGGAGTGCAAGATCTCGCTGAGATCTGCTTTCATCTCCTTTGGACACAGAACCGAGAGTAGGGATTGCTGGATCATACAATAGATCTGTTTTTAATTTTTTGAGGAATCTCCATATTGTCTTCCACAGTGGCTGCACAATTTTGCATTCTCATCACCAGTGCAAAGGGCTCCCAATTTTCTTGCGTAATTGTTATTTGTTGGATTTTTCAAGCATTGTGGATCCTGGCTTCCTCTCAACCTATGGGGCCTGAGATAGAGGCCCGTTTTCTGAAGCCAGCTTCTGCAAGGTGGTGGCAGGTGAATAAACAGTGGCCCCCGACACACCGCAGGGGGAGGGAAACGGGCCCCGTGCCGGGTGGTGTTGGAGAAAGAACTATTCCACAGGCTTCTTCCTCCCCCTGCTCCCATTCCCCCTGCAACAGAAAACCTTCCCCCACCAGGGTCCTTTGTCGCTAACGTGATGCATTGGAGTTTGACCCCACTGGGCCACGTTTCGTTGGCAAGTAGGCCACTGATACAGGTGTGGCATCCCCTCCTGCCCATTCTCCACATCCTCATTCATTTCCTGAGCTTCAAATTTAGCTTTTGTCAGAGAATCTGATATAGGACGTTATAGGCAGGGGATTACCATATACATTCCAGTTTTCCTGGAACTGTTTTCGTTTATGCCTGTTCTCCTGGCGTAAGTATTAATAGCATCCCCTTCCACTCAAAAATGTCCCAATTTGGACAATAAACTATAGGGTCCTTGTGCAGATTAAGAAAATATGCACTTATCTTCTCACCAGCAGTGGAGGGGAAGGGTGACAGAGATGACTTGGAGCCCCAAACCCCTTCCAAATGGCACAATGCCATGGCTTATCAATCCTCGGTTTTTGCTAAGTCACTACAGGTGTTTCCAGGCAAGGAAGCAGGAGGACAGTCCCGTAGGGACATGTCTCAGTGAAGACGCTGCTGCGTGAAGCCACCCCCAGCTCCCAGCAGACACCTGCCCACCTCACACCTCCAGCAGCCTCTCACTCTTCTTCTCCTACGTCCTGAACTCTTGCCCCAACCTGTACCCCCAGACTTGCTCCCAGTCCCCCTCCCTGGTTTGCCCTCAACTCCCAACCCCTTGATGGGCCACCCTGAACCATACATACCCTACTGAGCTCCACCTCGCAGGGTTCTGAGTTGGCAGCCCTCCTCGATTACAGCTCAGTGCCCCACTTTCCTGTCCAGCCCGGCCTGGGACCTCCCAGCTCCAGCGACCCAGACACTGGCCAAGACGATAACTCCCAGTTTTTATTCCCAAATTCCACCCTGTGCCTGCTTGAAACTCCTGCCCCATCTTTAATATTTTCCACGGACGCCTTCTCTTTACCATCAGACCTCTGTATGTTTATTCCGGCATTCCTTCAGTGTTAATGGCCTGTTTATAGCTCCCATTGACTTGGTCTCACTTGGCAGCCCTCGGCTCTCAGTGATATACTAAACCTTCCCCCGCCGTGTTCACCAGTGACTTCCTGATCACCAGACCCAAGAACTGTCCCAGCCTCTTGGCCTGGGCACCACTGGCACTGTTAACCACCCAGTTTCCTCTCCTGGTGATCTAAACGTGGCCACCTCTGGCTCTTCCCTTCCCTCTCTGACTTCTCCCCGCATCCCTCTTCTGCCCACCCAGGATCGCCCACATTCTCGAGAGTATACTGACTTAGTCCCTGGCATTGATTTCATCTTCTGGTCCGGCTTCTGACCTGTACCTTCTGGAAGGTGGCAGGTCCACGTCTAACCCCAGTGGCTTGTGCACAAAGAGG
Source organism: Crocuta crocuta (assembly GCF_008692635.1). Classification (NCBI taxonomy): domain Eukaryota; kingdom Metazoa; phylum Chordata; class Mammalia; order Carnivora; family Hyaenidae; genus Crocuta; species Crocuta crocuta. The sequence goes on from NW_027527824.1 coordinate 4,547,147, forward strand.
CTCCTCAGACATATTCTTGCCATGTTCCTTTAGAGAGCTTTATAAACCCCAGAGAGGAAATTGGTATGTCATAGCCCAAAACTCCAAAAGCAAATATAAGAGAATCCATCACATTAAGTACTTAACTCACATAAATTCAAATCTCCATGCTCCAAAAGAAGGCAAAGTGCTAAGCTAACTAGTATGGGCAATTATGCTCACTGTCCTACCCAAAGAGTGTTTGCTACAGAGACCTAAATCTGCTCTCTTTGTGTGTCTCTCATAGTGAGGCTATCCCGCTGAGCTAAGTGTCACTATGAGGTTTAAAAGAAAGTATTTTGGGGGGCGCCTAGGTGGCTCAGTCTGTTAAGCGTCTGACTTCCACTCAGGTCACGATCTCACAGTCCATGAGTTCGAGCCCCGCATTGGGCTGTCAGCATGGAGCCTGCTTCGATCCTCTGTCCTCCTTTCTGTCTGGCCCTCCCCTGTTCACACACACTGTCTCTCAAAAATAAACAAACATTAAAAAAAAAAAAAAAAGGCTACAAACTGTATGATCCCAACTATATGACCATTTAAGGTCAAAGGCAAAACTATGGAGATAGTAAAAGTGTCAGGACAGTAAAAGTGGTTGTGGGGACAAGAGCAGGGAGGGGAAGGGACGCACAGATGACTGCTAGGGATGTGTAACTGTTAGGTTCGGTACCAGAATGGTGGTGGTGTCATCACACATTTCAAACCCACAGGACGCTCACCACCAAAAGGAACCCCTAATATGCACTACAGACTCTGAGTGACAATGACATGTCAATGTGGTTCACTGATCAGAACACATGTACCGGGGCGGA
>NW_027527824.1:4548265-4580207 GCF_008692635.1 Crocuta crocuta
AGGCGTATGGGAAATCTCTCCTCTTTCTTCTCAGTTTTGCTGTGAACCTAAAACTGCTCCAAAGAATTCTCGATTCGCAAAAGAAAAAGAAACCCCTGGGGTGATCCGGTGAGATTCCCAGCAAGCTTGGTTCACAATGCAGTAGCAGCAAGGGCTCAGAGAACTCTGGGTCACAGAGACACAGCTGCCAGGGACTGGCTCCATTTCCCAGGCCCTGTGCTCCCACGGATCCCACGGAGAATCCGCAACTGGCTCTTCTCCTCACTCCTCCCACGGCGTATCTGACGGGAAGCCTGTGACAGGGACTGTCTGCAGACCCAGCCTCATTCTAGCCTGCTCTTTGTCACGTGAAAAGGGGTGTTCCTCTGGGGGAGAGACATGCAGGTGCCCATCTACTAGGGATGAAAAAAATACCAAGTCAAATGCACCCATGCTTCTAAGCTGCATCCTCTAATGCAGTTTTTAGGTTTTGTAGGAGAATCAGGTAAGACGGAGTTAATCGTATCCCTGTTTCATAATATACTATTACTGATTCATGCGTGGCCCTCCATATTTCTTGTAATAACATAGGTGTTATTGCCACTTGCCTAGTACCCAAGAACTAGATTGTGAGCAATAACTTGACCTATGAGCTCCTCCCCCAATGTATCTTCTTGACTCCCCTCACTCCTACCAGAAGCAACCCTAACCTGCATGTTGTGCTTGGCATGCCCTTGACTTTTATTACAAGTAAGCATATGTGTCACCAGATGCTCTTCAGTTCTGTTTGATTCTGGATTTCACAAAATGGGCATCATACTGCATGCAGTCCTGTGCGACTTGCTTTTTCGTCTAAAATCTATCCATGTTGAACATACTGAGCATGTGCCTTGCTACATGAGATACCATTGTGCGGATATACCGCATTTTATCCATTCACCTCCTGGCTTATTACCCCCTTTGGCTATGAACGTGTGTACTTTGCCTCGTCTTTTAATGAGCCTGTTTTAAGCCAGGTTTATTGAGATATAATTTACATTCACCCCTTTTAAAATATAACATCCTATATATCCTGAAAACACATGAAGTCATACCACAATCAAGACAGAGCATTCTTATCCAAAAACTTATCACTCCTCTTTGTGGTCAGTCTCTGGAAAAGAGTCAGGGTCTGTGCTCTGTCCCCATAGCTTTGCCTTTTCCAAAATGTCATAAAAAGGAATCACAGCTATTTGAGGAGGGCTCCTTTCCTTTGCCCTGTTGCATTTGAGACTAATGCATGTGGCTGCCCTGTATTAGCCTTTCTTTTCTTTTTACTACCCAGTACTATTCCACTGTGGGGACGGGTCCATATTTGATTTATCCACTGTTTACATTCTTCTTAGTTGAGGGACATCTGGGTTGTTTGCAGTTTGGGGCAATTAAAAATAAAGCCACTGTCAACAGTCACATAAAGGGTTTGTGGGAATAAGTTGTTCGTTTTTTTTTTTTTTTAAGACTTTAAGGGGTGCCTCGGGGGGCTCAGTCAGTTAAGTGTCCAACTTCAGCTCAGGTCATGATCTCATGGTTCATGGGTTCAAGCCCCACGTTGGGCTCTGTGCTGACAGCTCAGAGCCTGGAGCCTGCTTCAGATTCTGTGTCTCCCTCTGTTTCTGTCTCTCAAAATAAAATAAAGACATAAAAAAAAAAAAAAATTTTTTTTAAGACTTTAAGAGCAGTGTTAGGTTCACAGCAAAACTGAACATAAATTACAGAGATTTCCCAGACACCTCCTGCCCCCATACATACGCAGCCTCCCCGCTAAGCAACATCCCCCACCAGAGTGGGACATTAGTTACACCCGATGAACCTACACTCATACATCGTCATCGCCCCAAGTCCATGGTTTACAACAGGTGAACATAAGTTTCTTATTTCACCTAAGTACATGCTCAAGGGTGGAACTGTTGAATTATATGGTAAGTGTATTACCAAACTTCACAGAACTGCCCAGTTGTTTTCCAGAGGGGCTCTACCATTTTCATTCCCATAGGCAACATAGGAGAGTTTCCGCTGCTCTGTGTTCTTGCTGGCACTTGGGGTTTTGTGTAAGTTTTTGCTACCCTAACGGGTGTGTATATCTTCACTGTGGTTTTAATTTGCACCTGCCCAATAATGAATGCTATCCGGCATCTTTTCCCCTGTTGGTTATCTATAGATCTCCTTTGGTGAAGCAATTGTTCAACTCTTTTGCACACATTTTCAACTGGATTGTTTGTTTTCTTGCTTTTGTGTTGGAGGGTTTTAAGATTTTAGACACAAGTTCGTTATCAGATAAGTGATTTGCAGACATTGTCTCCCAGTTTGTGGCTTATCTTCTCAGCCAGTAAGCATTCTTGTTTTAAACAACATTATGCAGGTACAACTCACGTCTCACCCAATTTACACATCTGCAGTGTGCACAGGGCCATGCAGACATCACCACAATCTTAGAGCATTTTTGTCCCTGGTAAAAGAAACCCCATAGTCATTAGTGGTAAATCCCACTTTCCCTTCCTTCCCCCAACCCTCGGCAATCCGTATGAATTTGCCCATGTACATTTGACAGAAAGGGAATGATTCAACAGGCAGCCTGTTTTGACTGTGTGCTTTCATTTAGCATAAGGCTTTCAAGGGTTCTCCACGTTGTACTTCGTTCCTTTTTATTGACAAATAATACGTCATTGTATGATCTATCACTGTGTCATCAGTTGATGGACATTATTAGCATTCTCTTTGAAGAGCAGAAGTTTTCATTTTGATGGAATCCAATTAACTTTTTTCTTTGATGGATCATGCCTTTGGTGTCCTATCTAAGAAATCTTTGCCTGACCCAAAGACATAAAAATTTTTAATGTTTTATTTATTTTTGAGAGAGAGAGAGAGAATGAGCAGGGGAGGGGTGGAGAGAGAGAGAGACTGCCTGGGACTAGGTGTGTAAATAAATGGATGGGTCCTGCTCTGCACTTTAGTGTTATGAAGCCCGCAGAGGTCACAACCTCCAACAACCATTCCTTCATACTGTGGGAGTTCATCTCCATGTGCCTGACACCCCGTCTTCATTTTGGCTGTTGCAGGATTTAGGCAAGCCAAAGGGGTGGGTACTATTCAGAAGGCCTCCTTGCATACCCCAACCTCTCCCAGGAGTGAACCCCAGCCCTTCCCAATGCACGGCCCCATCCTGGCTTCTCTGTCTCTTTCTAACCCCTCTCTACCCCCTCGCCAGTGTTTTGCTTCACAAAACCCCAAACCATGGGAAGCCCAGCTGTGGCTGAAGCAGCCGTCACCACGGAGGGCAGGTAGGGGAGGAGATCTTCCAAAAAAGACACAAATGTCTTTAGTGAGCAGAGGAGGGGAGAGGCCATGACACTCACATCCACAGAGCCAATTCCACACCTCACCATGGTACTGAAAGCCCAGGTGCCATCACGTGACCCCTTGACCCCTGCTTAGAGCCTTCCGGTCCCTCAGAACCAAACCTCTTCCCTCGATTAGGATAGCTAGTCCTCTCTTCTCCTCCTTTAAGGCAAGGCTAAGTGTCCCTCCCCCCCCCACCCACCCCCATCTGTAATACTTTCGTTGACTCCCCTGGGGAGAGGGAAATATGCTCCAGAAGCATGTTTAAACTGGTTTCCGTCACACTGGCTATAATCCAGGCATTGCTTCCATCTTTGATATGCAACAAAATGGGCTGAAACCCCATTCCCAGCTTCAGCCCAGTCTCTCTGAAATTCTACACGAGACGTGAGGGAGTGCTTCCCCTAGACACCTGCTTCAGCCTTGCTCTGCCTGATGTGTTCAATAAACAGATACACTCTCCTCCTGCTTCCCCACAAAATGTGTGAAACAAAACGTGATTCACACACACAAACCCCCCCCCCCACACACACACAGGCCTTTATATAGTTATTGACTAAAGGTGTACAGGAGTTCCATTATAGAACCCAAATGATATTAAATTAAATATTGGGCATCCTGTTCTAAGAATTCTATCAATTCACTTCCCACCTATTACTTGGCTCTCTCTCATTTTTTTTTTAATTTATTTCTGAGAGAGGGAGAGAGAGAGAGAGAGAGAGAGAGAGCGTGAGCAGGGGAGGGTCAGAGAGAGAGGGAGATACAGAATCTGAAGCAGGCTCCAGGCTCTGAGCTGTCAGCACAGAGCCCAACGCAGGTCTCAAGCCCACGAACTATGAGATCATGACCTGAGCCGAAGTGGGACGCTTAACAGACTGAGCCACCCAGGCACCCCTTGCTCTCTTTTTTGACCTCCATGATGTCCAATGTAGGTTGTAATTGTAATAATTTCCACTTTATTCACATTGTATATTGTCCTGCTGTGTTATAACTGCTTAGTTTTATTTGTTTATAGAAAAGTCTGTACTTTTTTAAAAAGCTTATTTATTTTGAGAGAGGGAGAAAAAGGATGAGTGGAGAAGGGGCAGAGAGAGAGGGAGAGAGAGAGAATCCCAAGCAAGCTCCGCACTGTCAATGCAAAGCCTGATGCGGGGCTCAATCTCACGATCCGTGAGATCATGACCTGAGCCTAAATCAAGAGTCAGACGCTTAAGTGACTGAACACCCAGGCACCCCTGTAATTGCTTGTTTTTAAAGACTCTTCTCTAGAAATGCTGAGCATCTGGGAGCAACCGGAGGGTAGGCTCTGCACAGGTCTCACTGCTCTCCACGTGGCAGGCCATTTTTGATATTAATTTTTTAGCTCCTCCTTGCCACCTCCCCTCTTCCCTTTCCTCTATTCCAGTAGACTGACCATTTCTGTTCTTCCTTGCTTCTGGAAGGGCAGAGATTGTCCTTAGCAGTCATTATCCTCTTATTCTTCCAGTATCTGAACCTCAGTGTTTGGCTGTCACCCAGACATCCAAAGACATTTGCCACCTCCCTTGTCATTACATGTGGCCACGTGGCCACATTCAGGGCATGAATGTGGGAGCAGAAGCAAGTCTACACCTTCTAGTCCTTGCCCTTAAAAGGAAAGGTCACTCTTCTTCTTCCCCTTCCCCTCCTTCCTGCTGGCCAGAGGTGGACCTAGGGACACAGCAGGAAGCTCTTGGGGACCTCAAAGATAAGAACAACATCACAGGGGGTGAGAGCACCCAAAATCAGAAGTGTGAATCCTCAGCCCTGTCAACTGGTTCGTGAGATAAAAATTAACTTCCATCTTGTTTAAGCCACTGGGTTGGGGGTTCCTTTGTTACGGCAACCAAACATATCCTAATTACTCGTTTCCTGGAGCTGCCCCACCAAACTGTCACCAGCTGGGTGGCAGAACAGAACAGAAATTTATTTTTCCACAGGTTCTGCAGGCTGGGAGTCCAAGATCAAAGTATTAGCAGGGCTGCTTTCTTTTTTTCTTTTTTTTTTATGTTTTATTTATTTCTGAGAGAGAGAGAGTGTGTGAGCAGGGGAGGGGCAGAGAGAGAGAGGGAGATACAGAATCTGAAAGAGGCTCCATGCTCCGAGCTGGCAGTCAGCACAGAGCTCGATGAGGGGCTCGAACTCACGAACTGTGAGATCATGACCTGAGCCAAAGTCGGACGCTCAACCAACTGAGCCAGCCAGGCACCGGAGAGCTGCTTTCTTCGAAGGCTGCCCTCCTGGCCTTATAGATGGCTGTACTGTGTTTTCACGGCCTTCCCTCTGTGCGCATGTGTATCCACATCTCTTCTATGAGGACATAAGGCATGCTGGGTTAGGGCCCATCCTGAAGACTTCATTTTAACTTAATTGCCTCTTTTTTTTTTAACATGTATTTATTTAAGAGAGAGAGAGAGCGGGGAGGGACAAAGAGAGGCAGAGACACAGAATCCAAAGCAGGCTCCGGACTCTGAGCTGCCAGCACAAAGCCTGACATAGGGCTTGAACCCACGAACTGTGAGATCATGCCCTGAGCCCAGGTGGGATGCTTAACCGACTGAGCCGCCCAGGTGCCCCAACTTAATTACCTCTTTAAAGCCATCCGGAGACACTAAAGGTTAAGACTTCAACATACGGCTCTTGAGGGGACACAATTCAGCTCATAATATGAATATATTTTTCTTCCTGCCTTCTGTTTTCCCCTGAGTGAATACACTACATATCCTTAAGGGAGTGAAGAAATGCTCGGAAGCCCAGAGAAAGAGTCTTGTGAAAGAGACTCCCCTGAGCCAGAGGGGCAAGGGGGAGGAACCGAGTCCTGCCCGCCAGCAGCTTCCCAGCAGGTAACCAGGCACGAATCCCTGTAGCTGAGCCTGAGCCCCAGGGACCCAGCAGAGCAGGTCCAGGAAGGCTCAGCAGCACCGAGAGCAGACGGACAGCTGCCATCGGGCACGGCCCCCTGATGCCACGGCTCGTGTGTGGCCTGGGCCTTTGCACAACCTTGGGTCAAGAGGCTCCAGCATGACAAAGATGCATTTTCCACCAACCCAGCAGAACTGGGACCTGGAGTCTAAGTCAGCTTAGAGAAAATAAAGAAATTCATCATTTCTTGCATCTGAGTTCATTAAAAACAGTGCACCTGAATCCCCTGGCACCTAGCGGAGTGCCTGGTATGGAAGAGACGGGTAGAGGGAAGGAAAAGGGGAGCAAAAGAAGATACACAGGGAAAACCCCAACCCAGCACCCCCTGCTTCCCGATCTCATAGCAAGATGTGCTGCTTCTCTCCCCTGCACTCGATCCGGCATTCGTCTGCTCATGTGGACACTGCTTTCCCTCACGTGGCTCTGTTCTTGCTTCAAATCCCCACAGAGGACGACCGACTGGAGGTGAAGGCCCACACCTATTCACCCCTCTATCCTACACTCTTATTGCACCCGAGACAGCTACTCAACTGGTGTGGGGTTTTTTTTTTTTAAGTGCATGGAATGGACACTGGGTCAAGTCCCTCAGAGTGGGGGAAGGTGGAGTCACAGGGGGAAAGCCTCCTACAGGGGAGAGGCTGGGCTGGATCCAGGGAGGGGAGGAAAGTGTGGCTGAGAGCAGGCAGCAGAGGAGCGGGGAGGGGGGGAGAGGGGGGACAGGAGGGCCGGGGCCAGGCCACGCCCCCAGCCCTCTCAGAGAGCCTAGCTGTCCTCTCCCTGGTCATGATTTATTCAACGGCAGCTGTGTCTGAAAATAGCCTAGGCAGGTGGCTTATTCTCGGAAGACACAGCATGTGGGAGGCCCTGGAGTGTAGCCTCCAGATATAAACCTGGGCAACACAGGATGCGCTCACTGGGGCAAGCAGCTCAGACATTAGCCCCTTTCACAGAGGATGATATGAGGTCAGAGGGAGCACAGGCCATGCCTGGGAATTACACAGGACCAAGAGTTGCTGGAAAAGGGGAAACGGGACTGTCCTAGAGGGAACAAGGCATCTGTCTTCAGGTCTGAGGGGGACAAAAGAGTTGCGAAGGGCTAAGCTCCCCCAACCACCACACCCTCCCCTGCCCTGCCCCGACCCAACTTCCTTCCCGAGGGCATGCCAAGTGCTGAGTGAAGAGGTTCGGCCCAGCTGGAAGGAAGCAGCTCCGCAGAACAGAAGAAAGTCAGGCAGGAACCACACCTCCGGAGCTCCCTCATCAGCTCTGGGACGCTCACGCTCCAGAGCCAGGAAGCCAACCCCGACCGCCTGTGCCTCCATATGCCCCCCTCTCCCAAAGCAGGGCCACCTCGCAGCTGTGTCTGCTTCTCACTGCATCTTCACGTGGCAGACGGGGCAAGGAGGAAGCAGGTGCTCCTGTCTCTTCATATAAGGGCACTGAAGCCAGAGGGCCCTGCCCTTATGACCTCATCACCTCCCAAAGGCCCCACCTCCTGACACCATCACGACTGGAGATAACATGTCAACATATGACTATGGAGGACACAAATAGTCAGTACATAGCACTCTCCCCCCAGCCCCCCAAGATGCATGTCCTTCTCACATACAAAATGCATTCATTTCTTCCCAGCAGGCCCCCAAGCCCATTCATTCCACTATCGACTTTTTAGAGGCATCCGGTCTCATCCAACCACGGCCTAAGTCTGATGTGGGTGACACCGGAGCAAAGCTCCATCCCCAGGCACATTGCTCTCCAGCTGGGAGCCTGTGAACCCAAGCAAGTTACGTGCTCCCAATATACAATAATGGCACAGGCAAAGGACAGACATTCCCTCTGTCCGAAAGGGAGGAATAGGAGAGAAGGAAGGGGTGACTGGTCTCAAGCAAGTCCAAACTCCAAAGGACAAACTCCATGAGATCTTAAGACTGGAGAACAATCCTCTGTGGCTAGATGCTGTGCCTTCCAGGCCTACTGGGGGTTGGGGAGTGGGCAACGTCACCCCCATGGCTTGGTGGGGTGCCACCTCTGCTGAGGCCCTATGCCAACTGAGGGTCACACCCCCAGATCTCTGCCAGGGGCCCCTCTGCCCTGTTGAAAGCTAGGCAGTGGCCCTGATGGCACTAAATTGCCTTTAAGATCCTTCTTCCCTTATCATGAAGGACAGCACACAGTCCCACTGATAGCGTTTCCACCGGTATAATCCCATCTGGGACTCTGTTGAGATGGCTGCTTCAATGACTGGTTCGTCATCACACTACTCTCCTTATCAATGGTCAGTCGGCCACAGCCTCACTGTTCCCTTCCGAACATACTCTTCTCTTTTTTCACGGTATGGACAGAATCTTCCAAATCTTGTTTTGGTTCCTTTTTGCTCATGATTCCGGACCAATCTTCAATCCTTTTCTCTCTTCTTGCACTTTACTAGAAGCACTCAGAAGGAACCAAGCCACTCCTTTGCTAAGAAATCTCTCCTTAGTTAAATATCCAATTTCAGTGCATCCAAGTACTACCTTCTGGAAAACACTAGAACACAAACACAACTCAGCCAACTTCTCTGCCATTTATAACAAGGACGGCCTTTTCTCCACCATCACGTAAGCTGTCCCTCATTTCCATCCAAGACCTCATCAGAATGGCCTTTACCATTCATATTTCTACCAACATTCTGTGCTTGATCATTTATATACTCTCTAAAAAAGACATTTTCTCTGAAGCTCTCCTCTTCCTGAGCTTTCACTAGAAATGCTTTTCAGACCCTCATGGCAGCAGTATGGGTCCAGCACGTGCCTCAAAACTCTTCCAGTTGCAAAGCCACTTTCATGTTGTCATGTCTTTGTTATAAGGGCACCCACTTCTGGGAGGGCCATCTGCTTTACTGAGCTCACTCACTCAAAAGCTAATTTCTTCTGGAAATAACATCACAGATGCACCTAGAAATCTAGTTTAACCAGCTATCTGAGCATCCATGGCCTGGTCAACTTGACACATTAAATTAACCATCACAGGGGCACCTGGGTGGCTCAGTCAGTTAAGCATCCGACTCTCGATTTCAGCTCAGGTCATGATCTCATGGTCATGAGATCAAGCCCAGCGTTTCCTGAGATTCTCTCTCCTCTCTCTCTGCCTCTCTGCCCCTCCCCAACTCATGTGCGCTCTCTCTCTCTCTTTCTGTGTGTGTGTCTCAAAATAAACATTAAAAAAAAAGAAATTAACCATGATACACTCCATGCCATGCTCATCCTTTGAATAAAAGAAGAGTGTGCCTGGAGAAAAAGAAACATAAATCATAGATAAGTAACTAGACTCCTAAGCAGTTGCATCCGCCAGAAACCTGGCCCTCAAAGTGCAGTCACAGAGGGCTTTGGTGGTGACAGTTCTGCCTGGATGCACCAAAGAAGGCTCACCATCTGAGGTGCAAGAGCAAGACATCTGAGCTGAGCCTAAGGACTTGTAGGATCTCACCAGGCAGAGGAGGAAAAAGACAAGTCCTGTAGGAGAGGGACTAATGGAGGCACGAAGCAAGAAGGTGGCTGGCAAGAGGGTCGGTGTGCCCAGAACACAGCCTGTCCTGCTGGAAGGAGGGAACGGGGTGGGAGATGAAGCCAGAAAGTTATACAAGCCCAATTGGGGGGGGCGGGGGGCAGCACATGAAGGAGTTGGGTTCTTATCCGGAAGGCTAAGAGGTGCCCAACATTTTTTAAATGTATGAATCTTTTTTTTAATGGACTTTATTTTTTTAAAGCAGTTTTAGGTTCAGAACAAAGTTGAAGAGAAATCATTTCCATACACCCCCTGCCCACAGCTACACAGTCACAGCCTCACCCTCATTATCAACATCCCATCCCAGAGTAGCACGTTTGTTGTAATGGCTGAGCCTATGTCAACACAACATTATCACCTGAAGTCTACAGTTTACAAGGGTTCACTCTTGGGTACATTCTGTGTGTTCTGACAGATGTACAATGGCATGTGTCCAGCACTGTAATATCAAACAATAGTTATACTTCCTTAAAAAATCCTCTGTGCTCCACCCATTCATCAACCCCTGGAAACCAATGATCTTTTTATTGTCTCCACAGTTTTGCCTTTTCCAGAATGTCATATGGTTGTCATATGCTAGGTAGCCCTTTTAGATTGGCTTCTGTCACTTAGTACGCATGTAAGTTTCCTCCATGTCTTTTCTTGGCTTGATAGTCCTTTTTACTGCTGAGTGATATTCCACTGTCCTTTTTCAATGACAAAATATTCTGAATATCCTACCAACAAAAAAAATCACATTTCTAGAATCCACAGATACAGAAACTATGATGAATCCAAGAACTCATCATAGTTAGTATTATTAGCTATATTGTTTATTAGCTATATTGTTTGTATTATTAGCTATATTGACCCCACATAAATTATTCACATCTCATATTTTTCATGCTCAATAAAGATCAAATTGACCCTGTTTGGGGAGCATTTGCATGGAATAGTAGATCCCAGGGGTTGGCAGTATAAAGTCAGGGATACTGTAGGTATTGGGTAGCTATCTAAGGATCTTTGATAAGGTACAGGAGTAGTGAGATTGGCAATTTTACAAGATCACTCTAGCTAGTTACATCCTAGAATGGACTCCAAGACTCTTCTCCAAAATGGCCTGAGGCAACTCTCCAAACAAGATTGTGGCTACACATGGTAGGTACAGTTGGACCAAATTCACAGAGGATCCACTGAAAATTCTCATCCATGCTTTCATCCAAAAATCTTACTCTGGTTATGTTTCCAAACAAAAACTTGTTTTAGAGAGCAACACTGAAGAGTCTGAATCTAAATTTGGCTTCAGAATCAAAGAGCTAGACATCTACTGCAGAGAAGACCAGATCCTGCAGAGGCCTCAGGATCAAGCCAAGGCCATGACAAGATCATCCTGAAAAGATTCAAGGTAGAGAAGCAAGCTGGTTCATACCAGCCACACCTCCTCCCAATGACATATCCTTGTCAAGGCATTTAAGAACAACACTTACCTCTAGGATTCATCTCAGAGGATGCCTTGCTCAAGAAATTGGAGTTCCAGAGCAGAGAGTCCAAAGTTTGGTTTCAAAACTAAAGATCTAGGGGCGCCTGGGTGGCTGAGTCTGTTAAGCATCTGACTCTTGATTTGGCTCAGGTCATGATCTCAGGGTCATGGGATCGATCCCCACACTGGGCTCCATGCTGGGCCAGGAGTCTGCTTAAGATCTCTCTCTCTTTCCCTCTGCCCCGCCCCCACTCACGATGCACTTTATCTCTCCCTTAAAAAAAGAAAAGGAAAAGCTGAAGATCTAGATACCCTGACCAGATAAAAAGAAAACCTCATGAGGTCTTAGAACAGAGATAAAACCAGGAACATGATCTCTGAGATGAGAGGGTTCATCGTATAGAAGCTACACTCAATGGCACCAACCTTACAATGGCCCTCTGATTTCTCTGGAGCCAGAAGTAGGGGCATGGAGGCAAGTTCAGTGCATCTGGCATTGTCACTCTGCATCCTACACCTCTCACTCTTCTTGAGTCTTCACCCTTCCCCTGGACTACAAGCTGAGCCTTATGGAGCCCGCTGGCAGGACTTCCAGAGCTACAGATAGGCAGAAGCCCCGTAAGAGGCACCTCACAGCACCATCGACCCAGCCTGACTCTTGAGTTCAGTAGAGCTCAAGGACAGTGCAAACAAAATTCATACTCATCACTTTACAATCATCATGGTAATCACCAATTCAGGTAGAAATCATCAGTGGATATTAAAACCTTTAAGTGAATATTTGATGAATAGCAAGATATACACTGTCCCAAAGAATTTCCCCAAAGATAATTTATTACCAAAAAAAAAACCTGATAATTTCACAGTGGAGAAGCCTGGCAGGCTCCGCCTTAACCAAGTGATCAAAATTTATTTCATGACTAATGGTGCAAACTGACATGAGGTGCCCTCTGATATGACGGGCAGAGATTGGCATGTCACTCCTGCGGTGTTACTACCCAAAGTGCATCAGCTGACCCTAATTAGGAGGAAACACCAGAGAAACAGAGTTATAGTCTATAAAGTAACAGCCCTGTACTCTTATAAAATGGATCGAATACTGGCAATGGGAATGGGGAGAAGGGAAGCCAAGGAAAGAACTGGAAAGCTCAGTCTAATAAAGTGTTCTCTTCCATCTGTAGCATGTGTTACCTTCTCTGTGGAGGGGTGAGGGAAGGTGTATGATCCGAGACCTCTTTATGCCTAAAACTTCTCTCCATAAATGCTCTGCAAACTGGTAACACTGAGTGTCTCTGGGGAAGGGAGGTAGAGAACTGGACTGGGAGACAGCCCGGCTTTTCACTCTAACCGTCTCATCCTATTTGAATGTTGTGGTGGGTTTGTTTTGTTTATTTGTTATTTATTATTTATTATTAGTTTATTTGGAGAGAAAGAGAGCTTGAGCAGGGAGGGGCAGAGAGAGAGGGAGACAGACTCTCAAGCAGCCTCTTAGCTAGGCTCTGAGCCTACCACAGGGCTTAATCCCACAACCATGAGATCACGAGCTGAGCCAAATTCAAGAGTCAATGCTTAACCGACTGAGCCACCAAGGCACCCCATTTTAATGTTTTAAGTCACTTCAAAGTGTAGAGTGCCTGGCTGGCTCAGTTAGTAGAGCGTGTGACTCTTGATCTTGGGGTCATGAGTTCAAGCCTGACACTGGGTGCAGAGATTACTTAAAAATAAAATCTTAAACCATTTCAATGTGTTATGTATTTAAGGGGGATTTTTTTTTTTACAAATAGTTTATTGTCAAATTGGTTTCCATATAACACCCAGTGCTCATCCCCACAAGTGCCCTCCTCCATGCCCATCCCCTCCTCCCCCCTAAGGGGGATTTTTTAACTTAACCTTAAAAGATAGCTCTCAAAATAATAGTAAGTAAGAGAAAACAAACACTATAGGAGTACATGTTATATGATTCCATTTATATAAGCTGTAAAACTAGTTAAAATAAATAAAAGGCAGGCTAAGAGACATATTTCCCGATTTCAGCACTTATACAAAGTTACAGTAATAAAAACAGTGTGGAGCTGGCATAAAGACAGACATACAGACCTATGGAATAAAATTGAGAGTCCAGAAATAAACTTATACATATATGGCCAATTGATTTTCAACAGAGGTGCCAAGACTAGTCAATGGGGAGAAATATTTTCTTCAACACATAGTGGTGCAAAACAATGAAGTTGGATCCTTGTGCCATATCATATGCAAAACTTAATTCAAAATGCATCAACAACCTATATATAAGGGCTAAAACCATAAACTTTTTTTTTAATGTGTATTTATTTTGAGAAAGAGAGAGCACATGCGCATACAAGCTGGGGAGGGGCAGAGAGAGAGGAGAGAGAGAGAAGCCCAAGCAGGCTCCTCACTGTCAGTGCAGAGCCACACATGGCATTCAAACCCATGAACTGTGAGATCGTGGCCTGAGCCAAGACTAAGAGTTGGACACTTAATCAACTGAGCCACCCAAGCACCCCCTAAAACTATAAACTTTTACAAGAAACCATAAGGTTAAATCTTCATGAACCCTGGATTTGGCAATGAATTCTTGGTGATATGATACCAAAAGCACACACAACGAAGAGAAATTAGGTAAACTGGAATTCATCAAAATTTAAAAATTCTGTGCATTAAATGCTATCATCAAAAAAGCGAAAAGATAACCTATAGAGGGGTAGAAAGTATTTACAAACCATATACCTTTAAAAGGTCTAACACCCATAATAAGGCTGAGTCAGCTGAGCACCTGACTTCAGCTCAGGTCATGATCTCAGTTTGTGAGTTCCAGCCCTGCGTCAGGTTCTGTGCTGACAGCTCAGAGCCTGAAGCCTGCTTCGGATTCTGTGTCTCCCTCCCTCCCTCCCTCTCTCCCTCTCTCTCTCTCTCTTTCTCTCTCTCTCTCTCTGCCCCTCCCCAGCTCATGCTCTCTCTCCCTCTCAAAATTAACTTTAAAAATAAATAAATAAATAAATAAATAAATAAATAAAAGTTCTAATACCCAGACTGGATAAAGAACTCTTACAACTCAGTAGACAACAAAAAGACAAACAATCCAATTTTATAAAATAAGCAAGACACACAAATGGCCAATAAGCATATAAAAAGATGCTCAACACAACAGTCATTAGTGAAATGCAAATCAAAACCACAGTAAGATACCACTTCACACCCACTAGGATGGCTCTAATTAAATAAAACCAAACCAAACCAAACCAAACCAGAAAAGAAGTGCTAGCGAGGACATGGAGAAACAGAAACACTTGTATAATCCACGTAGGAGTGCTAAAAGGTGCTGCCTCTGTGGAAAACAGCCTGGCAGTTCCCTCAAAAAGTTAAAACATAAAATTAGCATCTGATCCAGCAATTCTACCCCTAGGTAGAAACTCAAAAGAATTGAAAACAGGAATTCAAAAAAATACTTCTACATGAATATTGATAGCAGCGCTATTCACAAGAGTCAAAAAGTAGAGGCAACTCAAATGCCTATCAACAGATGACTGGATAAACAAAATGGGGTGTATTCACACGATGGAACGGTATTCACCTATAACAAGGAATCAAATGTCAATACCTGCTACAACAATTTTAAGACTGTGTCACTTTTCCTAAGATGTAATAGGAATTTTTAAAATAAATAGACATTGATGAAGCAGTGACTTTTTAAAAATTTTTTTTCAATGATAATTTATTTTTGAGAGAAAGAGGTAGAATGGAGGAGGGGCGGGGGGCGGGGAGAACAGAGGATCCCAAACAGGCTCTATGCTGACGGCCAAGAACCTGATGTGGGGCTCAACGCCACAAACCGTGAGATTGTCACCTGAGTTCAAGGTAGACACTTAACCAACCAAGCCACTCAGGCGCCCCTGAAGCAGTATATTTTTCTAATGCAGCGAAGTAGAGATTTCTCCAAAGAATGTGATCATTTTTAACGTTTAATAATTTAATACATCCTATCAGGTTAATAAAGGTATGTTGTATAAAAAGAAAAGTTTTAAAAACCATTTTATTGTAACATAAAACCTATAAAACTTGTATCTACATCTGTATGACCATATGAGTGATATATTTATCTTAAAATAGAACCAAATTCTGGAACAACACAGCCCAGCGGAAATTTCTGCATGATGGAAATGTTTTATATTTTCACTGTCTAGCATGGTAGCCATGAGCCACAATTGGCTGTCAAGAA
This sequence comes from Crocuta crocuta, assembly GCF_008692635.1. Classification (NCBI taxonomy): domain Eukaryota; kingdom Metazoa; phylum Chordata; class Mammalia; order Carnivora; family Hyaenidae; genus Crocuta; species Crocuta crocuta. The sequence goes on from NW_027527824.1 coordinate 4,563,799, forward strand.
CTTGAAATGTAGCTAGCATAGTGAGGAACTGAATTTCTAATTCTATTTATTTTTAATTAGTTTAACTTTATCTAAATGGCACATGCTACTTGTACTATATTAAACAACACAAATTTCTATAGCATTTTGAACACACTTAATTCATTCAACATTGATTGGCAAGATCTTTCCCATTCAATAAGCACTTCTCAAACATTAGTACCTATGTATACAATAACACGAATAGGTTAAAAAGCATAATGTAAAACTAGACTCCAATAACAGTAGCACCAAAAATATGGAACAAATTTTAAAGACTATACATGACCCAAATTTAAAACCTAGAATATCTTACTGAGGTATTTTCTCAAAAGATTAGAAACAGTGACCTAAAGCATGAACCCAGGAAACCAGAAGAACAAAATAAAGCATAAGTACTAAGAATTGGGAAAATGAGGGAGATATCTTGGGGGGATGGGGGGGGCATGAGGCTAGCTCTCCTTTAAACAGGAGAATCAGGAAGACATCTTCTGCCAACATCTACAGTTGAAAGTGAATGAATCATGTGAATGAAGAAACAGAGAAGTGGTTTCTAGACCCAGGTTTATCAATTATTGACATTTGGGGCCAGATCATTCTTTGCTGTGGAGATGGTCCTGTCCGTTGCAAGGTGTTTAGTAGCATCTCTGGTCTTTCATCCCTGCCAAGAGCCCCTCCCCCTGCCCCAATTGTGACAACCAAAAGTGTCTCCAGAAGTGGCCAAAAGTCCCTGGGGAGAGAGGAGGGGGAGGGAGGAGAGGGAATAGCCCCTGGAGAGAACCACCTGTCTACACAAAGAGTTAACTCAAAGGCCCTGAGGTGGGACAGGACTTGGCAGAGAGACTGCCAGGTCCAATGTGGGCAGGAAAGACAATGCTAGGTACAGCAGAGACACGTGGGGCCTACACGTGCAATCCTTTGTAGGAATGTGGGTTTTATTCTAAGAGAAAGGAGAAAACATTGAGCCTTGAAGGGTTTTAAAGAGGCACAGGACATGACCTGCTCTGTATTTTAAAAGAGCACTCATTTAGAGAATGGTCTGCAAGGGAGATCATTTAGTACAGAGAATTGTAGAGAATAATGTTAACAGCCCAGCCTCTTACCTGATGATGAGCTTCTCCAGGCCTTAGTTTCCTCAGGTAAAACGGAGATAAGAATAGTACACATACCCTGTCAAAAACACAAGAAATAACAAGTGTCGGCAAGGATGTGGAGACAAAGGACCCCTCTTGCACTGTTAGTGGGAATGCAAACTGGTGCAGCCACTCTGGAAAACAGTATGGAGGCTCCTCAAAAATGTAAAATAGAACTACCATATGATCCTATAATTCTACTCCTCAGTATTTACCCCAAAGAAAATGAAAACACTAATTCAAAAAGATATATGCACCCCTATCTTTATTGCAGCATTCTTTATAACATTCAAGATATGGAAGCAACCCAAGTATCCATCCATAGATAAATGGATAAAGAAGAGGATATACAGAATGGATTACTCAGCCATAAAAAAAGAACGAAATCTTGCCATCTGTAACAATATGGATGGAGCTATAGTGATGTCAGAGAAAGATAAATACCATATGATTTCTTTCATATGTGGAATTTAAGAAACAAAACAAATGAACAAAGAAAAAAAGACACAAACAAAGAAAAAAGACTCTTAAATATAGAGAACAAACTGGTGGTTGCCAGAAGGAAGGTGGGTGGGGCGTGGGTAGAATAGACACAGGGGATTAAGAGCCTACTTACCTTGATGAGCACAGAGAAATGTATAGAATTGTTGACTAGCTATATTGTACACCAGAAACTAACATGACACTGTATGTTAACTATATTGGAATCAAATAAATAATAAATTTTTTGAAAGTAAAATAAAAATTTTTAAGTGTATACATTTTTTAAAAAACATGGTTTGGGGAAAAAATTGCTTTGGTAGCAATGGGGAGTGAGAGACTGGAAGCAGAAGACCAGCTAGCAGGCTACTGCAATAGTCCAAGCAAGAGAAGATGAATATTAGGGCTAGGGCTGTGTCGGTGAGGTTGAAGAGGAAGATGAATGCTCCCAGAAGTATTCTGAAAGTAGAATTCAAGTTTGGATGAATGACTGGATATAGGGATGAAGACAGGAAAGGGTGATACGCAGGACTGGGGCTGAGAAAGTGTTGTTTGTTTTTTTTTAAGTTTATTTATTTTGAGAGAGAGAGAGCACAAGCATGGGACATGGGCAGAGAGAGAGGGAGACAGAGAATCCCAAGCAGGCTCCACACTGTCAGTATAGAGCCAGACGCAGGGCTCAAACCTACAAACAATGAGATCATGACCTGAGCCAAAGTCGAACACTGAACTGACACCCAGGTGCCCCAGAAAGATTTCGTGCTAGGAGTCACCCTTACCCCCAGATCCACTCATTCCCATTCCTCCAGTAGCTCCTAGAAGGCTGAATGGATGAGATCTGTCTCATTCTCATCAAGAGAAGCTGAAACATGTGCTTTCCTACACACCCACTATGGGAAAAGAACATCCATCGACATTTTCTGCTTTTCCTCCATGCCAATGAGCAGGAGAAATGCATCCAACATAAAGAAAATATTTCAGATTTTTTTCCTTTTCCTTATGTAAACGTTGGATTTCCCCTCGCTTTGAGGTAGCCTGACCCAGAGCAGTTACAGGATGCTGCATTTGCATGCAGCTCTATTGGCCGAAGCCAGCTGGCAAGGACTGCTGGGTAATTGTCAGCCACTTCACAAGGAGTTAGGGATATTATGAGCTTGTAAATCAGGAGACAGCAGCTTGCTCACAAAGTGGCTTTGCTCAAGAAGATGGGTCCTGACTTTGAAAAGCTGAGATAGAAGTGGCCTCAGAGAACTGTGGGATCTCTGCTTCCCCATTTTTTTCCCAAAAGCCAATAAAAAAAAAAAATTCTAACGCTGCTCACATTCCACAGGGATGAATCTTGTTTATCCCTAGGCACAGCTCTACCTGCCAAAAAACTGCTAATTCGTTTTCCTTCTACTGGAGAGACTGAGTCAGGACTCAGGGGGGCTATTCTCACCTCTCAGGCAGCCCTTTCTGGCTCTCCCCTGACTCTGTGCAGACAGGGAAGAAGTGAATTTAGCCAAGCCAACACTCTGAGGTTGAGTGCAAAGCCCAAGCAGCCCCAGAGCCTGTGCCTTCAAGCATCTTTATCAAGGGCTGCGGTACAGGAGACATGCGTGAGCAAGATCTTAACAGCAGGCATGTCCTTGCCTTCAGGGGAGGCTCTAGCCCTATTCTTTGGAAACCAGCAACTCACCTCTCCACGTGGCTCCACGTAGAAGAGGGAGCCACGGAAGTTCTACTACCCTACTACCTTACAAGGTTCCTCTGCTTTCCATCTCCAATCTCTTCTCACTCACTCCCCAACCCATAACTATATTAACTAGATCTTTTAGGTTCTATATTCTGATGCTTCGGCATCTGAGGTGACTTCCCACCCCAGGGTTAGCCAATTCCTAGAGATAATATACCATTCACCCACAAGTGCACCTTTCAAGTGCAAACCAGCCAATCTAATTTCATCCATCTAGTTTATCAATCGAACTTAGTTAACAGTCGAATTTGCTGGTGCCCACATTCTCAACCATCTCGTTATTAGGCTCTCACACTCCAACCCACTAGCCACCTGCCCTAATCATCACAGGGCCAGGTACCAGCCAACTGGAGTCACCCCTGTGCCCCCAGAATCCCCTGCAATTATTCACACTAGCAATCCTAAACCTGTTTATCTTCTCACCCATTCTTTCCCACAGAAACCCCCTCTCCCTCCTCTTCCTCCTGATTCCCAGAGTGGCCCCCTGCGGATCGTGTGTCCCTCCACTTAGGATCTGTGAATGTAACAAACGACTTTTCTTTTTTTATTATTTATTTTTTTTTTTATTTTTTTACAAATAGTTTATTGTCAAGTTGGTTTCCATATAACACCCAGTGCTCATCCCCACAAGGGCCCTCCTCCATGCCCATCTCTCCCCTCCTCCCCCCCACACCCATCAGTTCTCAGTTTGTTCTCAGCATTCAAGAGTCTCTCATGGTTGGCCTCTCTCCCCCTCCCCCACTATTTCCCCCTTCTTCTCCCTCACGGTCCTCCATTAAGTTCCTCCTAATCCTCCTATACGTGCAAACATATGGTATTTGTCCTTCTCTGCCTGACTTATTTCGCTCAGCATAACACCCTCAAGGTCCATCCATGTGGCTACACATGGCCAGATTTCATTCTTTCTCATTGCCATGTAGTATTCCATCGTATAGATAAACCACATCTTCTTGATCCATTCATCCATTGATGGACACTTAGGCTCTTTCCATGTTTTGGCTATTGTGGAGACTGCTGATATGAACATTGGGGTACATGTGCCCCTATACATCAGCACTCCTGTATCCCTTGGGTAAATTCCTAGCAGTGCTATTGCTGGGTCCTAGGGGAGTTCTATTGTTAACTTTTTGAGGAACCTCCACACTGTTTTCCAGAGGGGCTGCACCAGTTTACATTCCCACCAACAGCGTAGAAGGGTGCCCGACAAATGACTTTTCAAGAGCAGTCATCTCCTGATCTGTTGACCTTGCTATACCTAAATAATAATCCAGGTATACTAATAATAAAACCTATATTTTTAAACAATGATCTCAGACTTCAACTCCCACCTGCTTCTGGAACTGTCCTCACCAGTGACCTCCTTGTTGCTAATTCTCATGGATACAGCTTAGTCTTCACTTGACACGCTGAGCATTCCCTCACTGAAATACGCCCATTTCTGTGTGTGGCCTCTCCTGGCTCTTCTAGCCTTCTGCCGCTCCTTCTCATACTCCTTTGCTGCCCTTCCTCAAGTATCAGTGCTCCTTCAGATCCTGTCTCAGGCTCCGTCTTCTTTTAGGCCTGCAATGCTCCCTGGGTGCCCATTACCATCTATTTACCAACACCTGCCAGATATCCACCCCCCACTCAGACCCCACTCCTCAGCCCCAACCTGGACCTCTCCACATGTATATCCCACAGGTACCTCAAGCTCAACTTGCCCAACGCTAAATTCATGATCTTTTGCCCCAAAGCTGCCTTGTCTCTTCTCATCCTGCAGAAGAGTTCTTGCAACCCTCACCAAACACATCTAGGGAATGCCTATGTCTTATGAATTCTACAAACTGCATCTCCCTCACCTGTCCTATTCTCCTCCATCTCCTCTTTCAAGATCTCAGCCTCCTCGACTGAGCCCCTACACTCCCAGTTGCTCTACACCCACTACTGTGCTCCTTTCTAACCCCACACCATTGCCCTGACTTCCATTCACTCTCCAAAGTGCAAGTCTCATCACGCTTCCACCCTGCTTTGGAGATTTCCTTGGTTCTCCACTGCTTATTGGATAAAATCCAAACTCTTCAGCCTTGTAAATCCAGTCTCTTGTGATCTGGCTCCTCTTCCTTCCCCAACCGTGTCTCAGGTACCACGCGTGCCTCCTCCTCCTCCACACTTGAGCCACAGAGAACTTCAGAATATGCAGCTCCCCAAACACACTTCCCTCCTCCATGCCTTTGCCTCTGAGAATCCCTCTGTTGAGAGTGCCATTCTTCTTCTTTCCAGAAAAACAACCACTGCTTTCTCCCAACTTCTCCTTGGAATCCCCTCTCTTTTTTTGCCTCATAGGCAGCAACTATAATACTTGATTGCTCTTAGTTTTTCATATTCATTCAAAAATACCTACTGAATAATTAAAATGTCAAAAATCAAAAATAAAGAATATTAAAAGCTGTAGGAGAAAAGCCACTAGTTATATATAAAGGAAATCCCATAAAGCTATCAGCTGATTTCTTAGCAGAAACTTTGCAGGCCAGAAGAGAGTAGCAGGATATATTCAAAGTGATGAAAGGAAAAACCCTACAGCCAAGAATACTCTACCGGCAAGATCATCATTCAGAATTGAAAGAGAGAGAAAAAGTGTTCCAGACAAAAATTTAAAATGTTCACCCCACTAAACCACCCTTAAAAGAAATGTTAAAAGGCCTTCTTTAAGGTGGAAAAAAAGGCCATAACTAAAAGAGAGAAAATTACGAAAGGGAGAAAATTCACTGACAAAAGCAAGCATATAGTAAAGGTAGCAGATCAATCACCTATAAAGCTGGTACAGAGGTTAAAAGACAAAGGTAGTAAAATCAATTATATCTATAATAACTAGTTAAATGCACATAAAAATAAAAAGATATAAAATATGATGTCATGTACATTGATGCATAGGGTAAAAATGAAGTGCTCTGAGAATGTGTTTGAACTTAAGTGACTATCAATTTAAAATAGACTGCTATATATACAGGATATTATATACAAACCTCATGGTAACCACAAACCAAAAACCTATAAAAGATACATACACACACACACACACACACACACACACACACACACACACCAGAGATAGAACTCTAAGCATAACATTAAGAAACTCATCAAATCAGAATAGAGGAAAGCAAGAGAGAGAAGAGGTACAGAGAACTACTAAAAGAAAAAAGAAACAGAAAACAATTAACAAAATGGCAATAAGTGCGTATCTATCAACAATTACTTTAAATATAAATGGACTAAATGTTCCAATCAAAAGACATAGGGTGAATGGATTAAAAAAAAAAAAAAGACTCATCTATGTACTGTCTACAAGAGACTCACTTCAGGCCTAAAGAGACATGCAGACTGAAAGTGAAGGGATAAGAAAAAGATATTCCACACAAATTAAAGTGGAAAAAAAAATCTAGGGTAGCAATATTTATGCCAGAAAAAAATAGACCTTAAAACAAAACTGTAGGGGCACCTGGGTGGCTCAGTCAGTTAAGTGTCCGACTTCAGCTCAGGTCATGACCCAAAGGAATTCTGTGTCTCCCTCTCTCTCTTCCCCTCTCCCACTAACACACTGTCTCTGTCTCTCAAATATGAATAAATGTTTACAATTTTTTTCTTAATTTAAAATATCCAGGAATAAACTTAACCAAGGAGGTGAAAGACCTGAAAACTATACTCTGAAAACTGTAAGATACTGATGAAAGAAATTGAAGATGACTCAAATAAATGGGAAGATATATCTTGTTCAGGAATTGAAAGAATATTGTTAAAATGTTCATACTACCCATAGCAACTTACAGATTCAACACAATCCCTATCAGGGCTCACTTCAGCAGCACATATACTAAAACTGGAACAATACAGAGATTAGCAATGGTCCCTGTGCAAGGATGACATGCAATGCAATCCCTATCAAAACACCAGCAGCATTTTTCACACAACTAGAACAAAATATCCTGAAATTTGTATGGAACCACAAAAGACCCTTGAATAGCCAAAGCAATATTGAGAAGAACAAAGCTGGAGATATCACAATCTCAGATTTCAAATTTACAAAGCTATAGAAACCAAAACATTACAGTACTGGCACAAAAACAGATAGGTAGATCAATGGAACAGAATTGGGAGCTTAGAAATAATCCCACACTGTTACTGTCAATTATTATTTGACAAAGGTCGGAGCGCCTGGGTGGCTCAGTCAGTTGAGCATATGACTTCGGCTCAGGTCATGATCTTACAGTCTGTGAGGTTGAGCCCCGCGTGGGGCTATGTGCTGACAGCTCAGAGCCTGGAGCCTGCTTCAGATTCTGTGTCTCTCCCATTCTTTCCACTCCTCCCCCACTCATGCTGTATCTCTGACTCTCTCTCAAAAATAAATAAATGTTTAAAATTTTAAAAAAAATATTTGGCAAAGTAGGCAAGAACATACAATGGGTAAAAGACAGTCTTCAGTAAGCGGTTGTTGGGAAACCTGGAAAGCTGCATCCAAAAGAATGAAACCAGACCGTTTTCTCACACCATATACAAAAACAAGCTCGGAATGGATTAAAGAGCTAAATGTAAAACCTGCAACCATAAAATCCCTAAAAGAAAACACAGGCAGTAACCTCTTACACATCAGTCTTGGCAAAAAAATTTTTGGATCTGTCTCCTTAGGCAATGGCAATAAAAATAAAATAAACAATTGGGACTACATCAAACTAAAACGCTTTTGCACAGTGAAGAAAGCCATCAACGAAATGAAAAAGCAACCTACTGAATGGGAAACAGACATATTTGCAAATGACCTATCTGATAAGGAGTTAATATCTAAAATATATAAAGAATTCATATAACTCACTTCTAAAAACAAACAAAAACAACAGGCAGGGGCATCTTGGTGGCTCAGTCGGTGAAGCATCCGACTTTGGCTCAGGTCATGATCTCACAGCGTGAGTTCAAGCCCTGCATCAGGCTCTGTGCTAATAGCTCAGAGCCTGGAGCCTGCTTTGGATTCTGTGTCTCCCTCTCTCTCTGCCCCACCCCAGCTCACATTCTGTCTTTCTGTCTCGGTCTCTGTCTCTCTGTCTTTCTGTCTCTGTCTCTCTGTCTCTCTCAAAAATAAATAAGCATTTAAAAAAATTTTAATGGGCAGAGGGATGCCTGGGTGGCTCAGTCGGTGAAGCATCCTACCTGGGCTCAGGTCATGACCTCACAGATCGTGAGTTCAAGCCCCACATCAGACTCTGTGCTGACAGCTCAGAGCCTGGAGTCTGCTCCAGATTCTGTGTCTCCTTCTCTCTCTGCCCCTCCCCTGCTCTTGTTCTCTCTCTCTCTCAAAAATAAACATCAAACATTAAAGAATTTTTTAAATAAATAAAAAATGGGCAGAGAACCTGAACGGTTTTCCAAAGAAGATATATGATGGACAACAGGCGTACGAAAAAGATGTTCAACATCACTCATCATCAGGGAAATGCAAACCAAAACCACAATAAGATCACCTCACACTAGTCAGAGTAGCTAGCATCAAAGACAACAAATAATAAGCGGTGAGCATATGAAGAAAAGGAAGCACTGTGCACTGTTGGTGGGAATGTAAGTTGGAGTAGCCACTGTGGAAAATAGTACAGGGGGTTCCTCAAAAACAGAACTACCATATGATCCAGCAATGCCATTTCTGGGTATCTACCCAAAGAAAATGAAAACATGAGCTTGAAAACATATAGGTACCCCTACGCTGCTTATTGTAGCTTTACAATAGCCAAAACATGGAGGCAATCTGTGTGTTCATTGATAGATGATTTGATGAAGATGTGGTATATATTCACAATGGAATATTACTCAGCCACAAAAAAAAAGAATAAAACATGGATGGTATTATGCTATGTGAAATAAGTCAGACAGAGAAAAGACAAATACCATATGATTTCACTTATACATGGAATCTAAAAAAAAAACAAACAACAAAACAAAAAACCAGAAACAGACTTATAAATACAGAGAACAAATTGGTGGTTGTAGGAGGAGAGGGGGGTAAGGAACTGGACAAAATAAGTGAAGGGAATGAAGAGATACAAACTTCCAATTATAAAATAATTAAGTCACACGGATGAAAAATACAGCATGGGGAACATAGTCCACAATATTGTTAATATGGTGACAGATGGTAACTACACCTTGGTGAGCATTTCTTAATGTAATTGTCGAAACACTGTGTTAGACACCTGAAATTAATATTATACTGTATGTTAACTAAATGGAATGTAAATTTAAAAAACTTAAAATATATTGATGTCAACTATACTTCAAACACATACATACTACATACGTACATTTAATTGAGAAGTGACTTTGTGCTGGGATTTGAAGGCCCCAAAGATACAGCAGTATATAAGACAGACACCAATGGTGACCTCAAGGCAGTGTCTGCCATACCATCTTGTTTCCCAAGGTGTCCTCTACCTCCCTAACACTGCTCTGAACATAGCATATGTGTAAAAAACCACCTGGACCAGAGAGGATCTACATGGCCCTCTGTTCATCCCCTATTCTGTCCCTAGAGCAACCTTTCTAAAGAATGCATCTATCTACACCCTTCTGTAGAAGGTGGCTCCCCATCACCCAGGCCCTGAGACAAGGGCTTTCTCAGCTGGTTCTTCTCCATTTCTCCAGTGTCCCCTCTCAACATTCGCTGCCTAAGACAACCCCAAACTGCCTGCATTTTCCCCTACCCACTTTGCTTTGTCTCTATGCCTTTGTTCATGCCATCTCCTCTGTCTTAATGCCCTTTCTTCTCTTCATCTGGTTTATTTGTTATCTATTGCTTTATATCAATCAAACCACTATATTACCTAAAGGCAATCACAATTCTGTGAATCAGCGGTTTGGTTAGGGGTCAGCTAGAACAGTGCACAGATATGCTCCAAACTGGCCTGCTGGGCTCACCCATGTACTACGGGCAGCTGACTGGGGATGGATGCTCCAAGAGGAGCTCACAGTGTCTAGCCGTTGTGTGAAGCTGCCAGCTGGAGCATCTCAATTCAGGTCTCTCCCCTCGACTAGTCTGGGCTCCTCATCTGGCAGTTGGGTTCCAAGAAGAAAGCCCTAATGGCCAAGCACTTAGGAAGTCTCTGCCTGTAACACATTTGCCGAAGTCGCATTGACCAAAGCATCTCATAGAGTGGGGCCCAGCATCAATGTGGAAGAGGGGTGACTCACTGGAGGGCCATCAATGGAGCAACCTACCAGTCTGCCCTCTACCTCTACCAACGCACGGCCTTCCCACATGTGCAATGTACTCAACCTTCCCTCAAACACCCAAACTAGTATTCCATCATGACACCTGGCTCAAAGTCTACGATCTCACAACGTGCAGCAAGTCTGGATATGGCTGAGCCTCCTGGAGTGCCACTCCTCGGGTGTGGCTCCTCTTGACCCACAGACCTGTGAACCAATTCGACAAGACATCTGCCCTCCATGTGCCCGGCATACAGCGGTGAGGCAGGCACAGAGTAGCCTCAATAGATGTTCCCATTAAAAGAGAAATCAGAGGCATATAGCAATCGATGATTCAAAGCAATTCTGAAATCCAGCCAGGTTCTGTTATCAGGACCTCTCCTTTGGAGGAAGGAATGTTACCTGAATAAAGTCCAGTTTTCCTTGGCTTCTAGTTATACCCAGTAGGCTCCTGGATCTACCCTCTGAGAGGATTTTCCTTTCCATAAGAAAAGTCTCTGGTGAATACTGACCAGCTTACTGCCATAGAAAGTTGAGGGCCCAAAAGCCTCTTTTCCTCCCTTTTTTTTTTTTTTAGCTATTTCAGTTCATTTTAGTTCAAACTATAGTTTTTTCCAAAACAGTACTCTTTAAAACTTTATTTATTTTCTATGAGTATTACTGGGTTCATTTCTTGCACCAAAAGCCACATACATAGTTACTTTCAAGAAGACTCTACTTCAGCTGTGGAACAACGTCTTTAATATTCTTAGAAACCCTTTTGTTTAACTGAGAAGGTCTACCAGGCACCACCTTACATCCTCTTGGGGTCTTAACAAAGGTTCTACAATCATACCCTTGATTTCATCTTTACCTTTAGGCTAATTCTTACTTTGGGAATCTGTTGCTTCCTGGAAAGCATAAAATTGAGAACTAGTTTTCTTTTCCAATCCAGCAAACTGGACAGATCCTTATTTAGCTGATCTCTCCCTTATAGCACCTGACACACCAGCTGAAAGCACTCGGATGGCACTTTTAATATTCCATCTCCATATCTCTTAAGCCAAACCCACAAATTCAGCAGGCACACTTTCTGGCAGTGGCCACAGCACCATGTAACACTGGTCACCCTGGGTCCAAGCAGTTTCCAGCTCCCTTTCCAGTATATTCACAATTCTTGCTGCCTGTCATTCAAGCCTTCACCCATACCCCTGTTCCAAATGCCACATGTTCAGTGTTTCAGAAGAGTACCAACTTATGCATCAGATGTCTATCACTACATAACAAACCGCCTAAAACAACAGCTTAAAACAACCACTATTTTGTTAAGCTCATGAATTCTGTGGTCAGGAATTCAGACTTGTTTCTGTCCCACAACATCTGGGGCCTCCACTTGAAAATTTGAGCAGCTAGGTGGACAACTCAAACAACTCTGGGGCTGAGATTATCTGGAAGCTTCTTTATTTACATGTCTGGAGCCTGGGCTGAAATGACTCTGCAAGCTAAATTCACGTGGGTCTGTCTACCTAACTGCCTACCCGATGCCTCTCCATGTGACTAGGGCTTCCTTACGGCACGGCCTCAGGATACTCAGACGTGTTATACTGTGGCCCTAAAAGATAGCATGCCAGCAAACAAAGTAAAAGGTATATGGCCTTTTAAGAGGTAAATTCAAAAGTCTTTTAGCATCACTTCTGCCATATTCTTTTAGTCGAAGCAGTTACATCCCCACTGAGATTCAAGAGGGGGAGTCATAGGCTTCACTTCTTGATGAAGTAGTATCAAAGAATTTGTATCCAGGTTTTAGAACGAGCTTAGGAGGCTTATCTAGGATGCTCTATTCCTGTTCTATGTGGCATCAATAGGGATTACACATGCTTTTGTGATCACGTATGCTTTTGTGATCATGTGGCAGTCAACCGGGGGCTAGGTGGCTGATATAAATGGAGGCACCTCAGTTCTCCACACGACTAGCTCAAACTTCCTCACATGGCAGCTGAACTCCAAGAAGGCAAGTCCCAACATTCAAGGACTTACCAAGCTTCTGTTTGCATCTCATTTGCTGATGGCCCATTGGCCAAAACAAGGCACACGGCCAAGCCGAAGGGAATCACACAACAGGCATGGGTACCAGGATGCGTGATTCACTGGTGACCATTTATGTAACAATCTACCACACCGGGGCAACTCCCATTCACCTTTAAAAACTCATTTCATGCTTCTTCTCCAAGAAATCCTCTCTGACAGACTGGGTTGTCACTTTTCCCTACTTTGGGGCCCCACAATACTCTGTACGGATCTCTAATTTTGCCTTTACCCTACTGTTTTCTAATTATTTCTGTATCATCTCTCTCTCTCCCACTGGACAGCCTTTTGAAGGCCAAGATTGTGCTCTGTTGATTTTTGTAATCCCAGGGTCTAGCCCCGTGCCTAGAATGATGTTTATTGTGCCCAGGATAATGTTGTGTAATCATATGTCCATGAATAAAGGTTTTAAAATAAATGTTGACTATTATATCTCCGTGGTGCCTCGTCCCCTTGCCCTCTTCCCTGTGTTCTAAGAGTTAACTTTTATGTTGGTCATACTCTCCAACCAAACATGCACTTCTTCAGACAGTGACCTCACTTGGAGAGTTGACCTCAACTGGAGACTAGGAGAGGCAGCACAGAGTAGAGCCCTTGATTCCAAGATGTTTGAATTTCAGAGACCAGTCACGTTTCCAAAGAAATCTGCAGATTAATGCAAAATCACCAAATTTCCTTTCTTGCCTTTGGGCATTAAAAACACACAGGCCACTTGGGGCGCCTGGGTGGCTTAGTCGGTTAAGCGTCCGACTTTCGCTTAGGTCATGATCTCGCGGTTCGTGGGTTCGGGCCCCGCGTCGGGCTCTGTGCTGCCTGCCAGCTCAGGGCCTGGAGCCTGTTTCAGTCTGTGACTCCCTCTCTCTCTGACCCTCCCCTGCTCACACTGTCTCTCTCTCCTAGAAATAAATTTAAAAAAAATATATTAAAAAAAAAAAAACACACAGGCCACCACTTCAAAGAAGCAGAACGGTATAACCTTAGAAGGAGAACACAGGCCTTCCCAAGGAAGGCGAGGTATGTGGCATAAGACCTCGAGGAGCCCCAAGTTGGGACTCAACAGTATGTGCTGTCTTGACACCTGATAAAATCTAGAGCACCTCAATGGCCTCGCCACAGGTCCTTCTTCCAGCTGGGCTCCTGCTAAGGAGTTCCCCTAGCCAATCGACCCTCCTTATCATGGGGACTAGGCACGGTTCCTGATTATCCCTGAGCAGCGGGCTTCAGTTCCATGCCAGCCCACAACAAGCCAACCAAATCCTCCAGCTGGAAATGGCCATCCTACCACTTAGCCAACAAAGCTGGCTTCTGGCTGTTCACTCCACTGAGCAACTCGTGTGTGTGGTGTCCTCCTCTGGGCTGTGAGCACACGTGGCCGACAACCTGCTGTCGATCTCACTTGCCTGTGTCAGGTGCCACGTCTTCGGCCGTCTCTGGAACCCAAGGGTAACAATCCCTCCCTCATCAGCACAGTGAGAAGGAGGTGATCAGAACAAGGTGGCAACCTGATGGCTATGTTTAGAGTATCCCACACTGTCCTCGTTTCTCTTATTTCACCATAGACGAGAGAAATCGGTCTAGCAGAAGTCTGAAGATCCACCCCGGGAGCAGTGGAGAGCACTATATGCAGAGTCAGGAGATCTAGGATATAGCTAGTCCTGGTAGTGCTCCAAAGTATTGGTCGGTCCTTTGGCAAATCACTTCCTCTGGGACCTCAGTTTCCAGCTATAAAATGATGAGACAGCTGGGGCGCCTGGGTGGCTTAGTCGGTGAAGCGTCCGACTTCGCTTAGGTCATGATCTCATGGTTCGTGGGTTCAAGCCCCCCTTCGGGCTCTGTGCTGACTGCCAGCCCAGAGCCTGGATCCTGTTTCAGAGTCTGTGACTCCCTCTCTCTCTGACCCTCCCCTGCTCACGCTGTCTGTCTCTCTCTCCTAGAAATAAATAAAAGCATTAAAAAAAAAATTTTTTTTTAAATGATGAGACAGCTTCCGTCACCTGTGCGATTCTATAAGCCCAATCTGATGAAATCGGTGAATAAGAAGAGTGAACGCCTGGGAGTCCTATGGTCATCCTAAGGGAATATGCATTTTTAGAGGAGTTTCTACCCCATGTGTCTCTGGCTAGGGCAACTGGAGATGATACGAGAGTCAGTTCTAAGGAACCAACAAGAGAACCACATGATGTCAAGGAAATCTTGCTTTGAGTGGATTGCTCTAAGCCTTCCCTGCTTTCAGCACCCTGATCCTGTCCCATTAACAAATGGGAGGAGGTTTTTTTTTAAGTTTATTTATTTTATAATCTTTAACGTTTATTTATTTATTTTGAGAGAGAGAGACCATGCACAGGTGAGTGGGGGAGGGACAGAGAGAGAGAGAGAATCTCAAGCAGATTTTGTACTACCAGCGTGCCAGTGCAGAGCCCAACGTGGGGCTCGATCCCACAAACCACAAGATCATGAACTGAGCCAAAATCAAGAGATGGATGCTTAAACTACTGAGCCACCTACGTACTCAGCAAGTGGGAATTTTTAAATCTCCCCTTCACCATCCTGGGGTCCATCCCCACCCCCAGATTGTCTCAGGTGAACCCTTACTTCCAGTCAGCCAGAGATCTTGCTTTAGCAAACACACAACTGCTATACCTCTGGAGTCCACACTCCCCTCCCCTTCCTGAAGTAAAGTGCTTAGGGACCCAGAAAGTAGGCCAGGTCCCCGTAACCTTATCAAAATAGCACAGCGAGGCTTTCCATCCAACCAACACTCAGAGTCTCCGCCACAGAGTGGGACACAGCATCCAGGGTCTTGTCCAGCCAGAGCCCAGACAGCTTCTGTAGTTAAAAGGCCTCTGGGTATNNGTCTCCAGTCCCACCTGTGTGTGCGTGTGTGCGTGCGTGTGTGTGTGTGTGTGTGTGTGTGTGTGTGTGTATGAGAGAGAGAGAGAGGAGAGAGATAGGCCCTAGCCTAAAACAACTGTGCTCTGGTAGGAAAGGTCCCTGGGCTGAGAATCAGGAATCTGTTAAGCAAAAAAAAAAGAACACAATGCAGGGAATGACAGGGAGGAGGCCAGCATTTCTGGGATATGCAGGAAGATAAATGGGCAAGATGAAATGGTGGTGAAGGCTGACAGCCAGGACATCCAGGGCCTTAAAAATTATCCTACAGACAATGAGAAGCCAGACCGTCTGACCTACCAAGAGAGGATGGTCGTACCAGACCAGTGTTCTGCAGTTCCCAGACCCTGGGGAGCCTGTGAAAAGTGCAGACACAGGCAGCAGGAATACTAGACTAGGGAGACCCCAGGTGGGCAGGGACAACTGCATTTGTGATAAAACGCCTCCAGAGTGTCTGCTGTTTACCACAGTGAGTGACCCCTAGACCAGACCATCCTCGGAGCTCCTTACAGTTAGCAAGTTCCATCATTCTCAGTGCTGGGAGGTCATCTTCCCTCCCGGGGAAGGAGAGGGAAGTGAATCTCCCACTTGCTAGCCCAGGGATGACTTCCAACAGGGTTACTACAGTAATGGAACCCACAGTTAAGGTGCCAGGGCTGACTGCTATGAAGAAATAGGAGAATGGGCAGGCGGATGGCCGGGAGGCAGGGCCAGCTCAGAGGATGTCCCAACCAGAATTCACAAAAAGGCCATGAGGATGCAAATCAACCAAATAAACCTTCGTCAAAAAAATTCACCTCACCTGTGGGTGGGAGACACAAGTCATTGGCACTGGCCACCAAAAAAAAAAAAAAAAAAAAAAAAAA
>NW_027527824.1:4580216-4637385 GCF_008692635.1 Crocuta crocuta
ACCCAAGGGCTTCTGGTGACTTGAAATTGATAGAGCTCAGGCAGGTGCCCCAGGAGATTAAAAGCCTGGCTTTCTCTATTCCTTTCTAGACATCCCTGTCTCCTCCCCTTCCCCCACAGTTCCACAATGTCCCCTCCCACTGGGCTGAGATGCAGGAATGGAGTGGCTCAGCACTGAGGACCTGGGGTCTCACGGCTCAGGCCAGCTGTCCCACTCACTAGCCATGAAACAGGATGGGGAGTGGGATGGGATGCACCCCGTGTGGGGTCAGCACAACCGCGGATGTAATGGGCCCTGCACAGTGTCTGGCAGCAAACAGTATTTCTGCTCCTGTGGGGAGACCAAGCAAGCAGTTACTCACTACTCAGGGATGGGGGAGAGGGGGGAGGTTGGGGGGAGGGTTAGAATCAGGAGCAGTATGTGAAATCGAGAAGAATTGGATTCCGCTGTCTGGCTGTCTGCTCTGGGAGGTGCCAGCCCGGGAGCTGCGGGAGACTGAGTGCCCCAGAGCCGAAAGCCCTGGAACGGCTGGGTGTTCTAGGATGGATGAGGGAGTGGGGCAGAACTCAGGATCAGGAAGGACCGGCAGAATGCAATGCCTGCTTGCTTCTGGAGAGCCCCTCCAGTGTGGAAAAACACCCCGCCATCTTCCTTTGGAGAAAGCCTGGAATATTCCAACTCCAAAACTCCTCACTGGAGGCTCCAGGGAGATGGGTTCCAGATGAAAAGGAAAGGAGGGGGCAGGAGGAGGCGTGGGCACTGACCAAAGGGGCGGGTGGCTGGCCTGAGTCCCCCACTCCGTACCCTTTGGTGTTCCTACAGGCTTCTGAAGCCTCGGTCAGGAGAAACGGTTAAAGCCTTAAAAGGGGAGCAGTCGTTTCGGGGTTCTGGGAGGCGCCTCGTGTTCCTTACGCTGCCCCACCCTGATCCCCGGGGTCCTGAACCCTCTCGTCGCTGGCCTGGCTTGCCAGCCACAGGGTGAGGTCCCCCTTCTGCGGCAGACTGGCCACTCTCCTACATCTATAACAGGCTACCTCCTCCGCCCTCTTCCCTCCTTCCTCGCTGCCCCCACCTCCCCACTCAAGCTCTGATTGGCCGAGCGTCGGGCCCTCCCCGCTCCCCCACTCCCACCCTTGGAGAAAACTGCGGGCGCCGGCGGGGTGCTGCAACTGGAGGCGGCGGAGCGTCCGGGCCAGGCTGCAGCAGCGGCTGGGGGGGACTGGAGCCCAGGTGGGAGCAGGAGCCAGGGCGGGACCCGGGGCGCTGGGAGAGCCCCCAAGCGCGCCCATGCAAGTCCTCCCACCCCGAGGCTTCGGGAAAAGGTTTGGGGGCGCCCCCGGCTGGGAGCTTCGCGGTGCTCGGGTAGGGGTCGGCTTCCCAGGTAGGGGTGAGCGGGACGCAACTGCTGCAAGCCAGGGGCCGAGCCGCACCCCACCTTTTGCGGAAGGAGCTCCCTGGCTTTCACCCGCTGAAGGGACCGGCTGTCTGGGCCTGGGGCGCAGGAGGAGAATCTAGAGGAAGGGCGCCAAGGACAGACAGCTTTGGGTTCTGCTCTCCACACAGACATCCCCAAACCGAGCTCGCCGAGGCGTGAGCTGGGGGCGGTGAAATCAGAGAACGGATGAAGGGAATCTCTGCCCTGCAACCTCTCGGAGGGCTGGGTGCGGGGCGTCAAAGGACAAGGGAAACCGCAGTGCCGCGGGCGGGCGGGGACTGGGAGGCGGGCGGGCGGGGGAGGGGAGAACCGANGGGAGAACAGAGAAAGGGTGGGAGGGGGAAGGGGGACCTCAATTGGGAGAGGAGACGGGTGAAATTCAGAAACGGAATGAGGATGGGGCGAGCCAAACAGCAGCTGGAGAGGGTGGGAGCGCAGAACTTCGCTGGGTTCTGGGCTGCAGGACACTGGGCAGGAGGGAAAATAAAAACATCTGTGCTTCCCCTGCCGCTCTCTTACCACCCCTTTGGCTCTCCATCCCTCCTCCAGTCCCGGCCCCATTCCTTCCGCTGTAGCTGAGGCTTCCCCTTTCCCTCCCAGATCACAAGCTTGCACCCCTCCTCCGTGACTCAGTGTCTGCGAATCAGAGCCAGATGCCGACCCCCTTTCCGCACCAACAGCACCTCCAGGGTCCTCTCAGTTATATTTCCGAGGGTGCACTGCAGGCCCTGGCGTCGCGGGACCCCAGCCTCCCCCAGCCTCAGGGCTGAGCGCCAGGGACCTTGGATCCATCTGGCTCGAGGTGCACCTGGGCGCAAGCACCAGGGCAGGGCCCCCCTGCGCACACTCCCAGGCGCAAGCCACTCCGGCGGCCTCTCCCTAGTGAGCACCACCCAGTCTGACAGGCCAAGCTACCTGCTCCGTGTCACTGCCCGGATGCTGGTCCTGAGCAGGCTTTGAAAAAAGACAAGGCAGAGAGCCTAGACAGGGAGTCTGCTGTAGCAGGGCTAAGAGACATGCCCAGAGGGCTGAACATTTGGAAACATCTTGGTTCCTATGCAAGCAGAGGACATATGCAATCAGAGAGCACAGTCGCTTTCCCTCAAATATATTCGGGAGAACCTTAGCTGTGTGCTGGGTACAGCCCATTCTGGAAGCATCTTAGCCACACAGTCCTTTCGGCAGAGGTAAATGAATGTCCGTGGGTCACTTACCATGGAGCAGTCCTCAGTGCCAGATGTGTATCATTTTTCCTAAACCCATCGCCACCCTGGAGGGACTAAAGCTGATTCATTCATTCATTCGATATCTTCTGAGCATCCGTTATATGCCAGGAACTCTTTGGGGGCTGGGGATTTCCTCCTGAACAAGAAACAGAAAGTCCCTGAATGGGGAGTTTTTGTGGAATGGGTACAGTTTTAGTGTCACAAAATAAAAAGAGTTCTGGAGATTGCACCACGATGTGAGTGAACTTAACACTACTGAACCGGACACTTAAAAATGATAAAGGGACTAAATGCTATGTCTATTTTGCCACAGTTAAAAAATAGGAAAGTCCCTGCCTTCCTGACGGGAAAAGGAAACGGTGAAAGTCATTTACTCAAAGCGCACACCATTACAGGGTGTGTCCTCCCTCCCCCTTGCCTTCCTGGAGGGGGTAAGCACCTAGTGGCAGTGTCACATTCTCTAGTAAACGGGAGAGAACAACCATGGAGAGCACCGTGCATGGCTGCCAGAGCCAGAGGCCATCATGGCACAGGCCGTCCAGCCTGAGCAGGAAGTGTGGGTACACCTGCCCCACCTCTAGGCTAATAGCCATCCTATCCCACCCCCAGATCGAGGACTGAGCTCTCTGCACCATGAACCCCACCATCGGCATCGCTGTTCTGCTGACAGGTACTGGGCAAGGGGCGGGGCTGGGATTCCAAGCACAGTGGCTTCCTTCCCTTCAGAGAAGTGAGCTCCTTCCCCTCAACCTCAGAAGGCGGAGATGATGAAGGGAGAGAAGGCTCTTTTTCTTTTTCTTTTTTTTTAATGTTTTTTATTTATTTCTGAGAGAAAGAGAGAGACAGCATGAGCAGGGGAGGATCAGAGAGAGAGGGAGACACAGAATCTGAAGCAGGCTCCAGGCTCTGAGCTGTCAGCACAGAGCCTGACGCAGAATTTGAACCCATGAACCATGAGATCATGACCTGAGCCGAAGTCGACACTTAACCGACTGAGCCACCCAGGCGCCCCGAGAAGGCTCTTTTTCATCCCTAAATCGGCTGAGCAGCCTTGCTGATCTGACCGCTTGAGGTGATCTTTGGAAATGCAATCCACGGAGTCTGTCCCACAATGAAGTGGAATCTCCAAATGAGAACCAGGAACCGACATCAACTCCCCAAGATCTCTTGCCCCTGAAACACCCAGGACTAAAGAAAATGGGGGGGAGTCTATAAGGGGGAGGTTGAACTGGCCCTAGGGGACCTCTGGGGTGGGGAAGGGTGCCCATAGAACAGACCCTTGTGCCCTCCCTGGCCAGGCCATCTTCTACTGTTAATGTGGGTGGGAGGCCCCTTGCTCTGCAGGCCCCCCAACTTGGGAGTGGGCACTGCCGGTGCCAGTCTTGCAGGTAGCCCGTGGGCAGAAAGTGACCAGCCTGACAGCCTGCCTGGTGGACCAGAGCCTCCGTCTGGACTGCCGCCATGAGAACTCTACCACCTCGCCCATCCAGTATGAGTTCAGCATAACCCGTGAGAAGAAGAAGCACGTGATCTTTGGCACTATGGGGGTGCCTGAGCACTCGTACCGCTCCCGAACCAACTTCACCAGCAAGTACAACATCAAGGTCCTCTACTTATCCAGCTTCACCACCAAGGACGAGGGGATGTACACATGTGAACTCCAGCTCTCCGGCCAGCCTACTACCACCTCCAGCAAGAATGTCTCTGTGCTCAGAGGTGAGGCAAGCTCCCAACAAGGCCAAGTGAGCTGGGGGAGGGGGGCTAGGGAGAAAGGGCTGGCAAGGACAGCAGGCGGTCCCCCTTGGCTGGGCCGAAGAAGACGGGGGCCCCAGAAACCTCTCTCCTCCTTCCCCCAACTGCCGGGGCCCTGGGGAACCACTGCCTTCTGTGTGAAGAGGGAGGACGGCGAAGGGAACAGTGAGACAGGCAGAGTGGTGGAGCACTTCCACCGTGACTGGGCAAATGGGCTGGCCTCCCCAGCCTTCCTCCTCCCCGCCTAGAACACAGGGATGACACTAGCTGCCTCACCCATAGTTTTCTTTGGATGGTGCTTAATGAAGATTTGATACGATGTTTGTTCAAGAGCTCAGGAACCTGCCAACGGGGAAGACGGATGGTCCTGCTAGAGCAGACGGGCCCCGATTCTGTCAGGAGGCATCCTGACACCGGCCTCCCCAAGGGAATGTGCCCTTGCTCGGGGCCTGTGGCTGCCTGAATCCCGGTCCCTCTTCACTCCTGCCCGTTCTCTCTCCGCAGACAAACTGGTCAAGTGTGAGGGCATAAGCCTGCTGGCCCAGAACACCTCGTGGCTGTTGCTGCTCTTGCTCTCCCTGCCTCTCCTGCAGGCCATGGACTTCATCTCCCTGTGACTGGCTGGGCAGGAAGCCACAAGGCCCAGTCCAGAGACCCTACTTCTTGGAGTTGGCTGACCTCCCCCCCTCAATCCCTCACACACCCCGGGGAGAAATGGGGACCCCACCCCTCACAAAGAACCCCAGTGCCGCATGCCATTATCTACCCATCACCCCGCCCCACTGCCGCTCACACCCTCTCCGCACGCCACTGGCTGTCTTTTTTTGGGTTGTTTTTTTGTTGTTGTTTTTTTACTCTTTGTTCCAGAGTTGCTTCTATCTGGTTTATCCTTCCTTTACTTTGGGAGTTTGTGAAAAGGGAAGCCAGGGTTGGGGATGTGATGGACAGTGAGGGCATGGGAGGGGTAGAAGGATGGAGGGGTGCCAGTCCCTAGGGGGGAGGGGTCATCCTTGCCCACCAGGACCAGAGGCCCCAGAGAGACCTGGATGAGGAGAAGGATGGGGTGCATCTGGGCCTGGCACATCCCCCAGCAGGCAGGGAGGGTGCCTGAAGACCCCGGATGTGAGGGCACCGCCAAGCATCTGGGGCCCATCCCAAGAGGAGAGAATGAGCATGTCCAGGAGCACCCTCTGCTACAGCAAGAAGCCATCTGTTTTCCACTGCCAAGGTGCCCTCGGGACCTCAGGCCTGGTGCGAAAACGCAGGTTCTGCCCGGGAGAAATGCTAATGGAGGGTTGGAGAAGGCGTAGAAGAGAGGGTCCATCGGGCCTCTCTAACCTGATGAAACTAAAACTGAGAGCCTGCTGTTGCTCACCACCTCAAGCAGTGGTTGAAAGGGCGGCAGAGGACAGGAGTCCTCCCAGCCTGGCCCAAGCTCTTAAGAGCTTCCAGAACTCTGACCTGCAAGGCAGTGAGTCGGGCCAGGTAGAGCCCCAGAGCGGAGCAGACGTTGGCCCAAGTGTTTGCGAGGCTCTTCCTTCCCTCCCCGGTCAGCTCCAGCCCCTCCCTCTGCTGGCCAGTGGGCAAGCCTTGAGACCACCCTCTGCCCCACAGGCCTGCCCTCTCAGGGACCTGGCCCGGGGGCGGGGGGGGGGGGGGGCGTGGGGCANAGGCAGCCCATGCATTGAGACCCATAAGCGGGACATGCCTCGAGCGATGGCTTTTCCCAACACCCAGCTCCCCAGCCGGCCGCTGTGCCCTGTCCTGTGACTGTGTGCCCTGCCACCACAGCTTATTGTAACTCACTGAGGAAAAAGAAAACCGTATAATAAAACCAAGGCTCTGGAATCCGTCTTCTCGCCTTTCTCTGCTTTGCTCCCCCATCTCTCCCCAGGCCCGCCTCCCTCCCCTTCGCTGTGCACCTAGATGGTCCCAGCGGCCCTCTCTCTCTCTCCCTCCTCCCTGCCTCCATCAGCCCTTCCCCTCCCTGCTGCCCCTGGTTGGGGTGGAGGCAGGGGGGCCACTCCATGCAAGACTTTTCAGAGCAACTCTAACCTGGCACATCTGCCCGAAGAAATGAATGTCCCGTCCTCTGCTGACTCATCTGGCAGGAACGACAGACTAACCTGCCAACATGGGGGCCAAGCCACATGGCCCAAGAGGCCAGCAAGTGCTAAGGTGTAGAGCCTGCTTTTCCCTCTCCGATCTGGCTGTTCTCGGAAATGCCCCCGCAAGTTACATCTGCTAGAGAGAGAGGGTAGGTACTGGGACACCGAGAGGAGTCACAGCAGGTGGCAGATGGGAGCTGAGCAGGTCCTCAAGATGTAAGGACAGCATGTCTTCTCAAATCTAACATGACCATATAAAGGACTGGACGGGGCGGGGGGGGAGGGGGGGGACAGCGAGGCCTGTGCCCGGCTCCCTCCCCGAAGAGTCAATGAGTAGAATGTGAACATCCGGGTCATCCACGCGCTGGGAGCTGGAACAGGATCATGAGGTGGTTCCAGGTTCCCCCAGAGAGATTTCCCGGCTTTGCCTCCTCCTGAGATTTGGGGGAAGGGGGTGGTGACTATGCAAAGGCTTATTCCTTTGGTATTTCCCACAATGCAGGCTGATTCTAAGCATTTACTTAGACGCCCAGGATCTAAATTCATGCCCCCTGCTCCCACTCTTCCTGACACCTCCTGTTGACGCCTGTGCCTTGCAGTCCTGCGCAGCAGCCACGCCCAAAGAGAAGGCTGTGAGTTGGGAGACGGAGCCGCCTGTATTACCGACCATGAGGCCCCCATCACCCAGCATGGTGCAGCCGGCCTGGGGTCTCCAGAGGACACCAACGGACACAGGTTCCTCTCGTTCAGCTCTGCTGGGGGCTTCGAGCACCATGCCAAGAAAATAATAAGAGCCTCTGTGGGGGAAGGGAGTTTGAATGCCATCCTTGGAGTGGTAAGAGTTAAAACTAGGACTGAGAAGGAACTGAGAAGCCAGGTGTGAAGCCTCAACTGTGAGAACCCCTGGGTAAAGCCTCCTCTGTGGCCTTGGTCATACCCTGGGGCGGCTCCCCTGGAGTTTAGCAGCCACACTCCGCAGAGGGTCCTGGGGAGACAGCGCTGCCCCTCCCCCCACCCCCTCTACCACCACAGCCACGCTTGGGGGAGGACAGCTTAAGAAGCCACAGAGGCCATCAGAGAATCAGGGGCCCTAGGAAGGCAGGAAAAGAGAAGAGAGAAATAAGGGGGCCCTAAAGGGGGCCCTACCACTTAAAGCCTGGGTCGTCAGGCCTCACAACATAAGCCAACCCAGAAAGAGCATGCTGGGTGCTAGGAGAGACCTGGGCTCTCAGAGGCAGGCCACGACAGCCATCGGGTCCTCTCTGGGATGTCCACAATGACATGGCTAACCATAAAGAGGGTGGGAGCCTGCCCTAGATTCTGAACACATGCCCCAGACCCCAGCCCACCAACCTCCTCCCTATTCCTCCTCACCCCTCTCCCATGTCCCCCTCAGCCATCTCAGTCCCTACCTTGGGGCCTGGATTCTTCTTGCTCAACAGCAACAGAAGCCCCATTCCACACCCCCGTTTCTGACCTGATCATCCACTGAGACGAGGACCAGCTGCACAGGGCACAGTGTTAAGGTCTCTCCAGCATCTAGCACCTCCCTCGGAAAGGGCTAGGAGGCCACCATGCAGAGACGCAGGGACTTTCACGGGCCAACCAATAAATCTACGCAGTGTCTGGGGTACCTGTGACCTGCGTCCTCCAGCCTTCTCAGCGTGACCTCGGTCCCCTCCCTGTGTTTGCAGCTTCCATGCTGCGAAGGGCATGTCTGCCTTTACATGAGAAAGCAGCCATCTCAGGAGAAGAGGAAATGTTGGAGCTGGAGACCTTCAGAGAACCAGAAAAGTGTGGGGGCCATCAGCTCTCTTCCACACAGCCCAGGACAAAGGTGGGCTGCCTTCGTGCCCAGGGCTCTCAGCCCCAGGGAAGTTCACGTCCTGTGAAGACCCACAGGAGGCATCTGTACCTGGCAGAGGAAAGCCTGGAGCTAGGGGACGGTATGGAAAGTGGACACGTGGTGTAGGGGACAATGTGGGAGAGTTCCCGGGAGGCCAAGTTTGGCTCCACACCCAGAAGGGGCCCTGGCTGGCTGGAGCTGCCCGGAAGCAGAGGTGGGCAGTGCCCAGCAGTGGGCATGCTCAGTGGAGCTCATCTGCCCAGTCCAGTAAAGCAGTTCCTGAATTAGGTCAGAATCTGGACTCGATGACCCTGGTCACTCCACAATTCGACGCCTCACTTCTCTAATATTCAAAATAAGATGGTTCAACTGGAATGGCTTATTTGTACAACAAACATTAAGGACCTAGCTCTGTGCCTAAAGGACACAGCCCCTGGCTGAGGGAATCTGCAGTCCAGGAAGAAGAAATTGATCTCAGCGCAGGGAGAAATAGAATATGGTCCAGAATAAAGACTACAT
This sequence comes from Crocuta crocuta, assembly GCF_008692635.1. Lineage (NCBI taxonomy): Eukaryota > Metazoa > Chordata > Mammalia > Carnivora > Hyaenidae > Crocuta > Crocuta crocuta. Next base: position 4,589,103 of record NW_027527824.1, read on the forward strand.
TTCCCAGTTCCCTTGCAGCAAGAGGTGTCTATGTGGCTAGGTTCTTTCCAATGGGCCATAAGGGCAAAATAATGTGTGCTTTCTATGAAGTGCTCTTAAAGGAAAAACGCATGCCTTTCTGCCCCGTTTACCTCTCTGCTGGCTGGAATGTGGACCTGATGGCTGGAACTATAGCAGCCATCTTGGACTATGAGATAGAAGCTGCATGTTACAAACGAAGAAGCACAAGACAGCAGTCTGGGTTCCTAGTGATAGTAGAGCTGTCATAACAGCTGTGGACTACCGTGTTTGTGCTACTGTCATGTGTAGTTTTCTGCATTAGCAACTAAATCTAAACATACCCTAAAAAAGCCATCGGGGCACCTGGGTGGCTCAGTTTATTAAGTGTCCTACTCTCGACTCTGGCTCAGGTCATGATCTCATGGTTCAGTTCATGAGATCGAACCCCATGTCAGGCTCTGCACTGACAGCACAGCGCCTACTTGGTACTCTCTCTCTGCACCTTCCTCACTCATGAGCACATGCACACACACTCTCTCAAAATAAATTAACTTAAAAATGAAATAAGTAGGGGCACCTGGGTGGCTCAGTTGGTTAAGCAACCAGCTCCAGCTCAGGTCATGATCTCAGGGTTCGTGGGTTCGAGCCCCACATCAGGTTCTGTGCTGACAGCTAGCTCAGAGCCTGGAGCCTGCTTCAGATTCTGTGTCTCCCTCTCTCTCTGACCCTCCCCTGCTCACGCTGCCTCTCTTTTTCTCTCAGAAATGAAATAAAACATTTAAGAAAATTTTTAATGAAATAAAATAAACATTAAAAATATTTTAAAATAAGCTATTATTTAATCCTACTGAACTACACACTTAAAAATGGTTAAGATGATGAATTTCATATGTATTTTTTTACCACAATAGCAAAAAAAAAGAATCCAAAGTCAAATTCAGAGAGACAGAAAGCAGTCTGGCGGTTACTGGGGGCTGGGGGAGGGAGAGAGACGGGGCAATGGGGAGTTCAGGTCTGACGGGTAGAGAGTTTCAGTTTTGCAAAGTGGAAAACATCCTAGAGATGGATGGTAGTCACAGAGGCACAATACGAAGAACCTACTTAACACCACCGAACCACAACCTTAAGGACGGCCAAAATGGTAAATTTTATGTTATATACATTTCAGCACAATTTTTAAAAAGCAGCAGCAGCCTAGGCACAAGGGAACTTTCTGGAGTGCTTACATGAGTGCTTACACGAGTGAGTCAAAATTCATCAAACTGTATACTGAAAACGGGTGGATTTCATTAAAAGAAAATTAGTCCCCCATAAAGTGCTGTGGGAATATATAAGTAGGGCCCTTTGCCAGGCTAACGGGTTTCCCACAGGAGGAGTCATGAGTAGGAGTTAGCGCAAAAAGCAGGCTCTACTGTGTTATACGCCGATTACAAAGAAAGAAATTTTATTTTATTTCTTCTATGTCCTGAGAAACAGTGGAAGAGGGAGGGGAAGCCTTTGTGGAGTCAGTGGGAGGACCAGCCTTAGCCTCTCTGCAGGGCAACTCACCACTGCTGGCTGATACAGCAGCTCTCTGAGCACACACGCCCATCATCAGGGTCCCTGGCCCAGGCAACCCTCGTTCCCACCATCACCAAGCGCACGCTCCGTGCCGGGGAGTGATCACCCCGGCAGGGTGACAAGCTCAGAGCGGTGAACGATACAGACAGGTTCCCACCCCATAAAACTTACATCCTTGCACAGAACGTGGACATGAAGCAAGTAAACCAGCGACTAAGTCCGATGAGCATAGACTGGGATCATCTACACATGGGAGGGATAGGAGGACACTTCAGTCTGGGTGGCCAGGGAGAGTCCGGGGAGAGGGCCGCGGGGCGGAGGCCTGGAGGAGAAGCTGGCCTTTTCAAGAGCGGCAGGAAGTGCCCGCAGGCAGAGGGACAGTAAAGGCAAGGCGCGCTGGCTCGAGGTGCCAGGGGCCAGGGGTGTCACTGCAGAGGCAGGCAAGAGCCAGGTCCCGTGGGGCCTTACAGGCCACAGTGAAGAGCTTGAATCTAATTCTAAGGGAAACAGGGAAATGATAAAGGATTTGACCTAATGTTTTTAGAAGATCCCTCTTGCTGCTCAGTGTGAAATGGACTGAGGAGAAAAGAGTAGAAACAAAAAATCAGTAGGATATTTACTGCAGGAATCCTAGGAGATGCTACAGCAGCTTGGGCAAAAATCGCAGCAGCGGAAGTGGTGCCTTTCAGTTACACACAGAATTAAAAGTGAGAGGCTTGGTGAAAGTTGAATAAGGTCAGAGGATTTTACCAATATCCATTTCCCTGTTTGGACATTGTATACAGCTATGCAAGATGTTACCACTGGGGAGAACTGGCTGAAGGGTATACAGGCCCTCTTTACAGTATTTCTGCAACTTCCCATAAATCTGTAATTGTTTTTAAGTTTTTTTTTTTTAAGTTTATGTATTTATCTTTTTTTTTAATATTTTTATTTATTTCTAGGAGAGAGAGACAGACAGCATGAGCAGGGGAGGGTCAGAGAGAGAGGGAGACACAGACTGTGAAATAGGCTCCAGGCTCTGAGCTGGCAGTCAGCACAGAGCCCGACGCGGGGCTCGAACCCACGAACCGCGAGATCACGACCCAAGCGAAAGTCGGACACTTAACAGACTAAGCCACCCAGGCGCCCCAAGTTTATGTATTTATCTTGAGAGAGACAGAGTGAAAGAGAAAGAGAGAGGGAGACAGAGAATCCCAGGCAGGCTCCACACTGCCAGTGCAGAGCCTGATGTAGGGCTTGAATCCATGAAACCATGAGATCATGACCTGAGCCAAAACCAAGACTCAGACACTTAACCAACTGAGCCATCCAGGCACCCATATGATTATTTTAAATAACTTATTTTTTTATTTTTTTAATGTTTATTTAATTTCGAGAGAGAGAAAGAGACACAGCATGAGCAGGGGAAGGGCAGAGAGAAAGGGAGACACAGAATCCGAAGCAGGCTCCAGGCTCTGAGCTGTCAGCACAGAGCCCGATGAAGGGCTCAAACCCACAAGAGATCATGACCTGAGCCGAAGTCACACACTTAACCGACTAAGCCACCTAGGCGCCCCTAAAATAATTTTTTTTTAATTCTCAACAAGAGCCACGCACACAAAAACGATGGCAAGTATTAACTCCAGAGGGAAGAAAAATTGAATTCTAATCATAGCACATAACATGGCTTAGCTGTAAACAATACTTAACGTAGTCATCCTAATATAAACACTAAACTGTGATAAACACTTCAACTTTAACCAAACGTTGTGAGGACGCCATACTGGACACGCCAGAAGGCTGAGTGAGCGTGTTTGGTGGGGGAAGAATCAGCATATAAGAAAGCTAACCCTCATTTCCACAGGTGAAAGAAAACAGACAATACTTAAAACTAAAAAATCAGGAAACAGCTATCTATACGCAAAATTCGCAAGCACAGACGTAAATAGCAGAAAAACTAGCCAAAACGGTTGGGAGTAGTTGGTTAGGGAAATGGGAATTTAGGATGGGGTCACAGACTGCTTTTACATGACAAACCTGGTAAGGTGGTACTTTGTCTCCATAAACATCAGTTTCCTAAGCAATAAAAATCAAATATATTTACAGAAATATGTTAAGGCCTGCTCCCAAAGAACAGAGAGGACTTGCTTCCTAGTGGTCTACAGAGCAGTGGAGGTGTTGAAAGGAAAGGAGAGAGAGTCCCAGACGACCCCTAGGTTTTTGCCTGAGCAATGAATGGACGATGATGCCATCTGTTGAGACAGAAAAGGCTAGAGGAGTCCTAGGATGGAGAGGTGGGTATATTAAATCTATACTGCCCATCAGACATCCAAATAGAAGTAACCAGAAGGCAGCTGGATAGCCCAGTTCTGAGCACAGGGGGGAAGTCAGGGTTAGAAATAAAACTTGGTGGGGGTGCCTGGGTGGCTTTGTCAGTTGAGTTTCTGACTTCTGCTCAGGTCATGATCTCACGGTGCGTGAGTTTGAGCCCTGCGTCGGGCTCTACGCTGACAGCTCAGAGCCTGGAGCCTGCTTCGAATTCTCTGTCTCCCTCTCTCTCTGCCCTTCCCCCACTTGGTCTCCCTCACTTGGTCTCTCTCTCTCTCTCTCTCTCTTTAAAAAAATGAATAAATGTTGGGGCGCCTGGGTGGCTTAGTCGGTTAAGCGTCCAACTTTCGCTTAGTCATGATCTCGCAGTTCGTGGGTTCGAGCCCCATGTCGAGCTCTGTGATGACTGCCAGCTCAGAGCCTGGAGCCTGTTTCAGTCTGTGACTCCCTCTNAAAATAAATGAATAAATGTAAAAAAAATTTTTAATAAATAAAATAAAATAGTCCTATGAAAAAGTGGGAGTGGTGGGATGCCTGGGTGGCTCAGTCGGTTAAGCGTCCGACTTCAGCTCAGGTCATGATCTCACCGTCCATGGGTTCGAGCCCTGCATCGGGTTCTGTGCTGGCAGCTCAGAGCCTGGAGCCTGTTTCGGATTCTGTGTCTCCCCCTCTCTCTCCACCCCTCCCGCTCATGTTCTGTCTCTCTCTGTCTTAAAAAATAAATGAACTATTAAGAAAATTCTTTTTTGAATTAAAAAGAAAAAAAAAAGCGGGAGTGGTAACAGAAATCAAAAACCGGCCTCTGAAGACTCCCTACCTCCTAATCCCTGGAGTCCATAAATGAAATAAGATGTCATCCTGTGATTATGTTATGTTAGGTGGCACAGCTGAGCTTAAGAGAGGGAGATTATCCACATAGGCCTAACACAATCACAGGAGCCCTTAAAAAGCAGAGAATGTTCTGTGGCTAGTGGCAGAAGAGAAAGAGGAAGCCAGAGAAATGTGAAGCACATGGGAGATACAACATGCCATGGCTGGCCACTTGACAAGGAATGTGGGCGGCCTCCAGGGGCAGACAGCAGATTCCCAACTAGCAGCCAGCCAGGAAGCAGGGCCCTCCGACCTACAGCCATAAGGATTCGGGTTCTACCAACAGCCTAAATGAGTTTGGAAGTGGATTCTTGCCCTGAGCCTCCAGATAAGAGCCAGCCTGGCCAACGTCTTAATTTTGGCCTTGTGAGACCCTGGCCAGAGAACCAGCTGATCCCCCCAGGACTTCTGACCTATAGACTGTGTTGTTTTGAGCCACTAAGGTTCTGGGCCTGAGCCCTGACACAGTCAGGACACTGCCCCCTCTTGCTGCAGGGCGTTCTGGGGCAGCTCCACCCCTCACATGGGGGTGACTCAGCCTCTCATAGTCTTTGTGTTCTGACATGAAGACAGCTGTCATCACAGCTCTGGGCTCGGACTTTGGGGCTTAACATCTTTATAGTTTCCTGCCATCTAGGCCTAAGCTGTCCAACATGGTAGCCACTAGTCTCGGGTAGCTCCTCAAATGTTAAGTTTAAGGAATTACATGTAAGCAAATTAAACGTTCAGGGGTGCCTGGGGGGTTCAGTCGGTTAAGTGTTCAACTCTTGATGTCGGATCAGGTCATGATCTCACTGTGAGATCGAGCCCCATGTCAGGCTTTGCGCTGTCAGTGTAGGATTCTGTCTTCCACTCTCTCTGCCCCTCCCCTGCTCGCTCGTGCTCTCTCTCAAAATAAATAAGTTTTTTTTTAAATGTCTGTGTTTGCCTGCTGCATGGGACATCAACAGACCTCTAGGATGCTCACTGTCCACCCAGCTCCTTCTCACCTCTATCACCTCCTGTCTTCTCCTCGGTTCCTGTAAACACCTGCTGGACTACAACCCAGCAAGAGTGTTCTGCACAGAGCACTTGAAACTCAGAGCAAAGAAAGGCCTCTCTCCCCATTGACTTCTAAAAAACAAGAGGTGAGGAACACCTGGGTGGCTCAGTCAGGTGAGCGTCTAACTCCTGATTTCATTCAGTTCAGGTCACGATCTCACAGTTCATGAGATCAAGCCCCGCACCAGGCTCTGAGCTGACAGGCAGAGCCTGCTTGGGATTCATTCCCCCACCCCCACCCCAATCCGCTGTCTCTCAAAAAGTAAATAAATAAACATTTAGGGGTGCCTGGGTGGCTCAGTCAGTTAAGCATCCAACTTCAGCTCAGGTCATTACTATCTCAGTTTGTGAGTTTGAGTCCCGCATCGGGCTTTCTGCTGGCAGCTCAGAGTCTGGAGCCTGCTTCAGATTCTGTGTCTCCCTCTCTCTCTATCCCTCCCCCACTCATGCTCTGTCTGTCTCTCACTCTCTCTCTCTCAAAAATAAAAATAAATGGGGGCACCCGGGTGGCTCAGTCAGTTAAGCATCCAACTTCGGCTCAGGTCATGATCTCGCAGTTTGTGGGTTCAAGCCCCATGTCAGGCTCTGTGCTGACAGCTTGGAGCCTAAAGCCTGGTTCAGACAGATTCTGTGTCTCCCTCTCTCTCTGATCCTCCCTGCTCACACACACTCTCTCAAAAATAAACATTAAAAAATAAATAAATTTTTAAAAATAAATAAAAATAAACATTTAAAAAGCAAGAGAGAAGAACACAATTCCCATTCCACCAGATTTAACATTCCTCTCAGCCCAGTGATACTTGTTTTACACTTAGGAAACTAAAAGCCCTTTGTATGTAGTGATTTTCCCAAAAAAAAGAATCAGTCAGCCCCAAGGCAAATTGAAGCCTCTCTCGCTCTCTCTCGCTCTCTCTCGCTCTCGCTCTAGAAACTGAAAACTGCTTGAAACTTTCAAATGATGGCTTTTCCTATACCTCCCTACCAAAGTGCCAAAAATCATACAGTCCAGTGTCAGGCAGCACCCCCCCACCGCCGTTATAAAAGTCTCCCCAAAGCCGACTTAAAGACCATGAAGGAAGGGGGGAGGGTCGGGGGAGGGGACCCAGCCAACTGGAAGACATAAAGCCAGGAAGGCACTGGATGTTTGGAGAAGGACACTGGCATGCGGAGAGCCCCAACTATATAGCACATAACGTCAAAACAAACTAGATTTACCACACTCTTGTTGAAAGTGCAGGGCAATCCTGAAAAGGTGAACTCACACAAGAATGATAGTATGCACATTACTGCTAATTTAAGATGTGTGAAATGTTACTGACACTTCCTTTATTCAGTGTACTAAATTTTTTAAAGTTTATTTCTTTGAGAGAGAGAGAGAACACAAGCAGGGGAGGGGCAGAGAGAGAAGGACAGAGAGAGAATCCCAAGTAGGTACTGCTGTGAGCCCAACTCAGGGCTCAATGCCATGACCGTAGATCATGGCCTGAGCTGAAACCAAGAGTCGGATATTTAGCCATCTGAGCCACCCAGGCGCCTCTAGTGTGCTAAATTTTTAGTGGTAGATATTAATGAACATAAAACATGTATCAGGCATTTCATAAGTCACTCAGTCTTCCTAATCTTACTTTAACATCAAGCGTCTTCCAATGCGAAACATACTATTTCAGCAACTTGAATGTCAATGGCTGGGGAGGAAAATATTGCCCGAGACAGGAGAAAGAATAAAACTCCAAAAGAGGACAGAAGCAATGGACATGGAGGGGGGAAACTTAGGGGAACAAATGACAGAAAATCAAAAAGACACGATCCCTGGGGCGTCTGGGTGGCTCAGTCGGTTAAGCGTCCGACTTCAGCTCAGGTCATGATCTCACAGTTCATGGGTTCAAGTTCTGCATCAGGCCCTGTGCTGACAGCTCAGAGCCTGGAGCCTGTTTGGATTCTGTGTCTCCCTCTCTCTCTGACCCTCCCCTACTCACGCTGCCTCTCTCTCTGACCCTCCCTTGCTTACACTGTCTCTCTCTCTCTCAGAAATAGATAAAACATTAAAAAAAAATTTTTTTTAAAGATACAATCCCAGCAGATGTAAGAAACATGGCAAGATAATACTTCTAAATAGGATTTTCGCTTGCTTCCTTTTCTCCAAATAGTCCCACTGTAAGCAGCCAAGGTTTTGTGCTTATGCTTCCATAAAGGGATGAGACAGCAAAAAGCAGGAGGGAAAAAATGGGAAGCCACTTCCAACTTTTGGATTTCAGTTGCCTGGGCCCTTAATACAATAGAAAGGACTCAAAACCTAGACAAAAGCTGTGGAGAACAGAGCTCGGGTAAAGCCAGGCCTCCCACCGGCATTACCCGCAGCAGACGGGAGCCAGAGGGAAGAGACAAGCACAGATGGTGGGTTCTGTCGGCAGACAGCCAAACCCCCGAGCAGGTTCTGAGATCTGATAACAGTAGGGCTTCACCCCAACATCCTGGGTAGAGCCTCAGAAAAGAGACATGTCCCAGAAAGACGAAATGACTGCAGACGGTAACCTACTTTGGAAGCAGCTCGAACCCTGGTCAGTGTCACATCTCTCTCTCGCTATCCCAGAATGATTCCTATGTACCCAAGAGTGACTGAGAAGTAGCAGAGAGACACCAGACCCCAAGAGGCCAGGCAGGCAGGCAGCGGGCAGTAGACATCTCAATGGACGCTTGACTCGCCATTTAATCACAAGGTCCGCTTCCTCTAGTGCTCTGGCAAATATATGGGGGACATTCTGCAGAAGTTCAGGCACTCCCTGGAGAAAGGAGGGGCAATTCCATCACCTGTCTGAAATTAAGTGTCCACCACTCCAAACAGAAATGTAGGCATATTACAGGGGCGCCTGGGTGGCTGGCTCAGTTGGTTAAGCGTTGGACTCTTGATTTCAGCTCCGGTCATGATCTCACAGTTGTGAGATCGAGCCCAGCGTCTTGTCTTCAGGCTCTGGGCTGTGCCTGGAATTTGCTTACGATTTTCTCTCCCTCTCTCCTTCTGCCCATCCCATGTTCTCTCTTTCTTTAAAAAAACAAAAACAAAAAAAACAAAAAAAAAAACAAGGAAGGAAAGGAATGAAATGTAGATATATTACAGGAAAACAATGTTATGATTCCTGCGTCTCTGAGTTTGTAGACTAAAATAATCCTTCGGTAAAAGTTAAAGGAGGAGAGGGGCACCTGAGTGGTTCAGCCAGTTAAGTGTCCGACTTCAGATGTGACGACTTCCATCATGATCTCACAGTTTGAGTCGGGCTCTGTGCCGACAGCTCGGAGCCCGAAGCCTGCTTTGGATTCTGTGTCTCCCTCTCACTCTCTCTGCTCCTCCCCCGCTCATTCTCTCTCCTCTCTCTCTCTCTTTCCTTCTCTCTCTCTCTCTCAAAAATAAACATTTAAAAAATAATTTAAAGAATTAAGTGAGGGGAGAAGTTGGAAACTGGCAAACTTCTGACTAGGAAATTGGATGGCCGAGTGTGCCATTCACAGATGGCAAGAAAGGAATGGGAGAAAACTAAGTGGAGAATGAGGGGTTCAAGGTTTGGACACGTTGAGGGTGAGACGGTGACGGGCATCTAAGGGCACGTCAGGAGGCAGCTGGATAACCCTGACCAGGGCTCAGGAGGGAGGTCTACCTGAAGCTACAGGTTTTGGCACCATCAGTCCATACAAGTAGCAGCTGATGGATGAGTAGCAGATCAGAGTGATCTCATGTGCCAGGCATTGCTGTAATTCTTTCTTCCTGCATATTAACTTATTTAATCCTCAGGTCAACTCCACAGGGCGGGAACTACCACTATCCTCATTTGTTTACACATGAAGAAACAGATACGAATGCCTCAGGACTCAGAGCTAGTAACCAGAGGAATCAGAACGACCACCATCCTATAAGGGCTACTAGAAATAAAGAGGAGGAAGGAGCTGTCAGGAGGAAAACCATAAAAGCCTTGTATCATACAACCTAAAGGAGAAAAGAGCTCCAAGGAGGAAATGGTAAAAGGGACCAAATTTGCAAGAGGTCCAGTAATTAGTTAACTAAACAGGCGCACTGGGACTACACATAGGAGATCTTAATGCCCAGGTTGGGGAGGTTTCCTCATGTCATGATCTCGCGGTTCGTGGAACTGAGCTCTAAGTCGCGCTCTGCACTGATAGCACAGAGACTGCTTGGGATTTGCTCTCTCTCTCCACCCCTCCCCTGCTCGTTCTCTCTCTCTCTCTCTCAAAATCAATAATAAAAATAAAAATTTTTCTTGACCTCACTTCTCCCTTTACTTCCCACCCACCTTCCTTTACAGCAAAACTCCTCAAAGAGTTTCCTACACTGTACCCCGTCCTTCCTTGAGCCCATTAATAGATTTTCACTCCACCACTCCACCAAAACTGCTCTTGTCAAGGTCACAAGAGCCTTCTAAATCAATTTCCAGACTTGTGTCACTTAATCCATTAGCAGCATTTGACACAAATGATCTTGCTCTACTCCTTGGTAAGTTTCCTTCTCTTGGCTTAGCATATCACCATGTCTCGGATTTTTTTTTCCTTCTCTACTTCACTAGCCACCCCTAAGTCTCTGATGGCTCCTACTCGTTTCTAAAGCTATTGAATGTTATAGAGCTCCAGGATTCAGTCTTTGCACGTCTCTTTTATTTCTATTTGCTCCGTCGGTTACCTCCCCTAATCCTGCGTCTTTATTTTTTTTTTTATTTTTTTTTTTTTTAATGTTTTTATTTATTTCTAGGAGAGAGAGAGAGACAGCGTGAGCAGGGGAGGGTCAGAGAGAGAGGGAGTCACAGACTGAAACAGGCTCCAGGCTCCGAGCTGGCAGTCAGCACAGAGCCCGACGCGGGGCTCGAACCCACGAACCGCGAGATCATGACCTAAGTGAAAGTCGGACGCTTAACCGACTAAGCCACCCAGGCGCCCCAATCCTGCGTCTTTAAATAACAGACACATGCTGACAACTCTCAATTCTATATGGCAACAGAGACCTTGCCAAACTTGCATATCCAACCGCTTTCTTGACATCTTGACACACCTAACAGACATCTCAAATGTAATATTATTAAACCAAGCTCCTGCCCTCCCCCAACCCACCTTCTCAGTTAATGTTCAAGCCAAAAATTCATCCCTTTCTCTCACACCACCTCATCCATCAGAAAACCTTATCGGCTCTACCATTCCAAGTACATCCAGAATCCAACTGCACCTCCCCACCCTCCCGCTTCCTACCACACTAACACCGTCATCTCTCACCAGATAATTTGAGTGACGCCTAAATGGTCTCCTGCTTCTACCCCGGCTCTTTTCAGGTGTGTTCTTACACATCAGCTGAAAGGATTCTGTTAAAACAAAAAGCAGGGACGCCTGGGTGGGGCTCAGTCGGTTAAGCGTCCAACTTTGGCTCAGGTCATGATCTCACAGTTCGTGGGTTCAAGCCCTTAGTCGGGCTCTGTGCTGACAGCTAGCTCAGAGCCTGGAGCCTGCTTCAGATTCTGTGTCTCCCTCTCTCTCTGACCCTCCCCTGCTCACGCTGTCTCTCTCTCTCTCACACACACACTCACACAAATAAAAACATCCAAAAAAATTTTTTTTAAATAAAACAAAAAGCAAATCAGGGGTGGCTGGGTGGCTTGGTCAGTTAAGCATCTGACAGAGCCTGCTTGGGACTCTGTCTCTCCCTCTCCCCCTCCCTCTCTCTCATCATAAATTTTAAAAAAAATTTTAAGTCAGAACCATGTCCATCCTCCGCTCAAAATCTTCCAATGGCTCCCATCTCAGAGTAAAAGTTGAAATCCATGAAAATGGCCTTAGGGCCCTACATGGGACAATCCCTGCCTTCCTTCATTGACCGCATCTCCCCTGCTCTGTCTTCACTCCAGCTACGCTGACCTCCTTGTTCTGCCACAAAAATGGCAACTGTGTTTCTACCTCCTGACTTTTGCGTCTGTAGTTCCCCTCTTCCTAGAACATTCTTTCCTTAGATCGTCACATGGTTCACTCCCTCACCTCCTTCAGGTCAAACGTCACCTTCTCATTGAGGCCATCTCTGACGACACCTTACACACTGCCTATCTCCCTCTGTTTTATTTCCCTCCATAGCTCCTACTGCCATCTAACATATGACATATTTCACTTATTTGGTTCTTGTCTTTTGTTTCTACTAGAATATAAGCTCCCTGAAGGCAAAGCTTCTGCCTGTTTTGTTCACTCCAGAATCCTCTGTGCCTTGAAGAGTACCTGGCACATCCAACAGCTATCCATAAAACATGACGGAAGGAGGGCCCCAAAGGAGTATAAAGAATTGAGATCAGAGGGATTCATCACGGAGAAGAAGAGGGAAGCCTCCTTCACTGCCCTGGAGCGGAGGTAAGAACGGATTCAATTATGTTTGTAGGCGGAAGTTTAAGTATTTCCCTTCTGGTTGGCTCTAGTTTCTCTGGGGAATATTAGACACGGAGGGGCTGGAGGAGAACCATGATGGAAATGCCAGCCACTTGGAAAGACTGAAAACCTGGATTTGCCTGGGTGCCAATCTACCTGGCTGTGTGATTTTCTTCAACACCACAGGATACACAACAAATGGGAGCTGCAAAGCTGTCTCAGCTTTTTCCTGAAAAAACTCAAAACAAAACAAAAACTCTCCCTTCCACTAACTCAGTGCCCCGGTTCACCCACTCAGAGACTCATCACCAATCACTGGTCTCATGTTAGTAAAATGAGCAGCGAGAGAGGTGGAGAAAGAGGAGAGAAAACTAGGAGAGCCAAAACAGGCCCTCTCCCACACAGGTGGGAAGGGGCGGGAACATTTAGTCTTCTCTCAAACCTGAAAGTTGATATCTGTACCCCGGGGCTCACATGCTGGGCCTTCTCCCGGGAACCCCTCCTCGCCCCAAACACCTTCCCGCTGAGCCCCGTCTTGCCCCATTACCTGTCCGCTTCTGGTCGGGCTCCACCCCCTCCAAACTCGCGTGCTTTGCCTCCACGTGCTCCTCTGTATATACCGGTCGCCTAGGAGACGCCGGCCGGGCGGGGCCCTCATGACGTCACAACAGGAACAAGCCAATGGCCTTGACGCGTCTCAGTGACGCGAGACGCGCGGTGTGGCTTTGCGGGCCGGGCGCAATGAGGCAGCTGCCCGCTGGGTGGCGCCGATTTCCCGGGGAGGTCCTTTCTGGGCCCCCGGCGGAGGTGGGGGAGAGGCGGGCAGGAGCCGAGGCCCGGGAGACCTCTGCGTCAGCCGCTGCTCACTGCGCCGCGCCAGTACCAGCCGGGACTCACCCGCAGCTCCATGCCTGTGCCCGGCTCGACTCGTCCATCCTCGGAGAAGAGGCAGGTACGTGCCACCTGTCGGACACTGGGGAGGAGGGATGCGGAGGTCAGCGCCGTTGGAGGTTCAGAAAGTGAGGTGTCAACGACAGCCTGGGTAGAATGGGCACCAGAAATGTAGGGCGAGTGCCAGCTGTGCGGAGGAGCTCCAGCTGTGGGTGCCATTTGGGGGGCGGGGGGGAGTGCCTGCCAGCTGACAGACCCGGGGTGCCAGGAAGAGCCATCTGTGTGCTGATCAGTGTGTTCTCCGGAAACGCTGCTTGGGCAGGTCCAGGTCTCTGTGCCCTGGGTGGTATATGGCCTGAGAGTGACGCCTGGACACGGCCAGCCCCCTCCGCACTTACTCCACCCTGTTACAGCTGTCTCTGGTCAGTTCGAAGAAGGGGTGGGGGTGGGAGGAGGGCAGCAGTTAAGTGAAAGGGGAGATTTTCCACCAATCCCAAACCAGAGAGAGGCATCTTTGAAATTCTCACCAATCTCAAACCAGAAGCAGGCACGCGGTGCTCCAAGGTAAGTAACTTCTACTTAACAGCCAAGGGAAGCCCAGGCCAACCCATTTTAGCCGTCCTCTGAGGAATGAACACCTACCTCCTGATCTGCCTTTTAGAAGGGGCTGAGCTGAAGATCGTGGTGATGTTCACCTTCCCAAGGCACCAGCATAAGAAGGTCCCCCAAGCCCAGCCCCGTAAAGTGGAGGAAAAGAGAGCTGGCTGGGCTGGGGTTGGGGCATTCCCCCACTCCTTTGATACTGTAGATGCATACCAAACTGGAGTCGGAATGAGGACTGGAATGAGGGCCAGGGACGAGGGCGTCCTCTGATGTGCATGACCGAGACCCAAGCTGAGTCAGTGGCCTCGGCTGAGACAGGGTGGAGGCGCCATCCTGGGTACTCCCAGTCCTCAGGGAGAGCCACCGGGGAACAGGAGACACCGACCGGGAGCCCACAAGAGCACCAAGGCCCAAGAGGTTAAGAATCCTGCTCCCTCCTCCTGTGAGCCTGCCCAGCCCAGCTCTGTGGCCTAGGAATCCTGAGCACTCCTACAGGTAGAGTGGAGCCACCCCCAGAGCAGCTTTCTCCTGGTAGCCTGGGGGCAGCGGCACTTGCTCTATTCTTCTAGGCAAAGGGGGAAGGAGCCGAAACAGGCCTGGCCCTTCTGGGTTGGATGGGCTGGACATCTGGGAATACAGCAAGAGTCATTTGCCCTCGCCAGTTACGGGACATGGACCAGGTCAGAAACCCAGGGAGCTGTCATCTGGCGTTAGAACACAGCACTCCCAACGGGTAGCCCAGAGGCCCTGTTCTCCCGAGGAAGGTCTCCCTTGTAGGTGCTCCGATGCATACCGCCACTAACTATAACAATAAGTGGAAGTAGTAAGCATAACCATTATTATCGTCTATTGCCCTCTTAACCATGGGCCAGGAAAACTTGCAAATATTATTCTATTTAATCCTCATAATTGTGACGTATAGAACTATTATCCTTTTCACTCCTGTTTTACAGATTAACTCCCTAAGGTTCTGACAGCTTAACGTGCCTTGCCCACGGTCTCAGAGCCGATCAAAGGGAATGAGCTGGAATATAAGCCCAGGCCTAGAAGCCCATTATAAGAGTTTGGACTGAAGACCTGAGAACAGGTCCCGCCCACCTCTCACTACCTGTGGGCCCTGGACCTCTGGATCTACTCCACTTGTAAAGGGAGGACAGGGAGTAGCACTTGTAAATGAGAGGCTTCAATCTCCTCTCATTCTGTGAAGGACACCTCCTTCTCCATAGCCTTGCCTCCACTCCCCTCTCCCCAACATCCCTCTACCCTCTTTCCAGTTCTGTTTCCCCTGGGTCCCCCTTCTGTCCATTTCAAAATGCCCCCTCCCCCTTCAGAGAGCCCTCAAGGGAGGGCTTGCCACTGCCCCTTTAATTCTCGGGCTGTGGAATGCAAGTGAGTTGAGCTAGCCATCTCTGTGAGGTCAGATAAGATACTATATATATCGGAGACAGTAACCTGAGCTCCGGATTACCCAGCCCCAGTCACACTCCAGCCTCGCGGCTCTCCACTGCTCTCCCTGCCTTGCTGGGGAAGGAGAAGCCCCCAGATCCTGTTCACTGCCCCCGGACACAGGTCAGTAGCTGCCGCTGTAGTATGTGAGCTTCGCGAGGCCGCTGTCCAGACAGCCCTGGGTGTTTGGGGGAGCATGTGATGGGCTGCCCAATGGGGCCCGGAGGCTGCTGTCGGCAAGACTGAAGGTGAAGGCTCAGAGGAGGCAGGCAGAGGCAGAGGAGGCAGTGAGGACAGAAGAAAGATAAGCCCTGGAGGAAAAGCAGGGAGACTGGGACTCTCCCCTGGGGAGGCAGCACCAGAATTGCTCAGGACAGAGGTGATTCGGAAAGAGAATTTAAGGACACCAGTACTGCCTGAGGGCCCACTCCTTTGCCTTTTCTTGGAAGTGTAGAGATGCCTACCCCCTCCCAACCCTAAATCAAGAAGCATGCTATAGAGATACTACCCTGGGCCCACCCCCCTTCTCCACCAGTCAGGATTCTTGCCCTAATACCCAATCTCTCTCACCCCTTCACCCCTCTCCCAGCCCTTGGGCAACTACTAGGAGCAAGAGAGACTGAGATGGACCCAAATTCCCTTGACTGACCCCCGTCCAAGGCATGCCAAGAGGATTAGGCACTAAACTGGTGGGTCCTTGGGTGTAAGCCACAGAGACGGAGCTACTAGTGACAGGCTGGAGGGAAAGGGGGGGGCCAGACTGAGGCTGCTGGGGACTGAGAGGCGTACACAGAGCTCCTGGAACATGCGAGCACAAGTAGCCCCCACCCCAGTCCTCCACCCTCTCTGAATCTATCACATCTACCAGAACAGAACCTCGACCTAGGAGCTGATGCCTGTGCCCAGACAGTGCCCAAGCAGATAGGAGTTAAGGGTCAGAGAGTGTAGATGAAGGGAGACAGGACCCCTCTCTCAGCCTTCTTCTTCTTCTTTTTTTTTTTTTAATGCTTTTTATTTATTTCTGAGAAGAGACAGCATGAGCAGATGAGGGTCAGAGAGAGAGGGAGACACAGAATCCGAAACAGGCTCCAGGCTCTGAGCTAGCTGTCAGCACAGAGCCCGACGCGGGGCTCGAACCCACGAACTCTGAGCTGAAGTCGGATGCTCAACCGACTGAGCCACCCAGGCGCCCCTCTCTTGGCCCTCTTTACCTTTCAAGGCCAGCACATCAGTGGTGCCTCATTCCGATGGTGTTAGCAAATGGCTTTGGGAAGCTCTGAGGTCAGCACTGTGGAGGTTCCCAAGCACCTGGTAAGACTGGCTGGAACTCCCCACTCACCTGTCCTGGAGAGCTGGGTAGGAAGGGAAGGCCTGAACTCTGTTGAGGCATACCTCAGAAGCCCAGCTAGGGGCTCTCTACCCAGGCAGTGGCAAGGGCACTTCACCCCAGATAGCAGAGTGGAGCTGGGCAGAGAGCGGACATGAAGGCTGCTGGGACGTGGGGCATTACCCATCCCCTACCCTGGGGGCCAGGAGTGCCTGGGATTCCTGGGGAACAAGTCCCTCCCCCGGCTGGGCAGGTTAGGGAGCCCTTCACGTGAGCAACAGGAAATGACAGTAGCTGACGCAAGGGGGTTGGCTGCCCCAGGGAGATAGGGCTCATTTCAACCCCTGACTCATCTAGCCTGGGTACACTGGGGAGTGGGCCAAGCTGCAGGAGGGGCAGGAGGCTGGAGGTCATGTCCATAACCAGGCCTTGGGCCGAGGGCCCTGGCTGCCCAGGGGGCACTTGGGAGCTTGGCACTAAAGGTGAAATGGAGGCCTCTTGGGCCATCTCCTGGCTGATCAGAATTGTACTGGCACTCAGGTTGCACCTGGCTTCGCTCTCGTTTGCCGGCAGTGGAAACTCGAAGGGCCGCTCCTGCGGGAGCCTGTACCTGCCACGCTGCTGCCTAGACAGTGGACGCCTGCATTCCCCCTGCCCCAGACCCCGTGCCACAGGTCTTACCCTGTGCAGCTCAGGGAGAGGCCAGGGAAGTGTGACATAGGGGGCTGCAGGGGTAAGGCTGGCTTCAGAGGGGCTGTTAGGGGACACAGCATAGATCCCCATCCAGTTCTGCCACTGCTCACAATGTGACCTTGGAGAAATCCACATCACCTCCCCCATCGCTGGTGGGTGTTGCAAGTGAGCACAATAATGGCCCCCGCTGCATAGGGCGAGTGTGAGAATTAAGCACGTTAATGCCGCGTGTCCCAAAAGTCTTCGTGCAGCTCCAAACTGTGGTAACTTCAGAAACATGAGTGCTATATGCTTCAGAATTTCATTATTTAATTTGTCTGTTTTTTTGACTTTCAAGCAAAAGGGGTCATTTCAGTGTAACATAAATCATTTAAACCTTCAAGTGATGTTTGCCAGTTTACATTCTTTCTGCTAAAGAATCCAAGACTAAATCCGCACTGAGACTTTGAGGACACTCGGTACGAAGTTCACTCAGGAGAGCGCCAGGCACCGCATGTCCCTTCAGGAAGCTGAGTGCTCTGGGCAGAGGAATGAAGGCAGGAGCACCTCCAAAGAGGGGGAAACAGCAAAGTGAGGGAGGGAGAACTCTGGCAGAGCAGGGGAGGGTGGAGGCGCCCCTGCGAAGATGGAGTGGAGGAGCTTGGCAGGTGGAGTGCCCCCGCTGTCCAAGGTAGCAGGCACCTGGGGAGGAGTTGCCTAGAGCCACATGCCTCTACTTGCCAGCTCTGGGTAAACAGCAAAAGGAGACGGGCAGCGGGGGCCCTACGCCAGGCAGAGAGGGAGACAGGGGATCCCAGCCAATCAGCTCGCCTCCCACTGCCCCGTGAAAGGGCCATTCAGTCCAGCCCGTTCCTGTGGCAACAAAGAGACTCAAAGCCGTGTGAGTGCCCCTCCTGTCCCTGTCTTGCGCAGCAAGGCTACAGCCAGGGCCCAACCTGCTCTCCCACCCATGGTGTATTCTGCAGTCTCCAGGGACAGCCGTGCCAGGTAATGCCAAGGGGCACCAACCCAAGCTGTCTGCTCACCTGGAAGGTGCTGGCACTTTTCTCAAGAGCGAAACTAGGGGTTAGGGGAGGGGACAGGCATGCTCAAGGCCTCAGCCCCAAAAGGGACCCTCTCCCCAGACAGGGGGAACTATAAGCCAGATGTCAGCACTGAGAGTCAGCTTCCAGGGAGCTGTTAGTGATGGCCTGACCCCCTGCCCAGGGCTGCCTTGGCAAGGGGGACGCCTGTCACTTGCCTGCCAGATGGGAGCAGACAGGAGAGCGAGATTTAGGAGCCATCCTGGGACTCTATGGGCCAAAAGGGGTGACTCTACTCTAGCCGCATCCCTTCCCAAGGAATATTTGTGGGCCTTCCCAGGGTTGTCTGTCTCTGTCCCCTGTCGTTTGTTTGGCCCCAGCACTTCTGCGTCATTAGCAGGGCCAGGAGAGGTCACGAGTTTGGGGCACTGCCTGCAGAATACCAATTCCCTGGGAGCCTTAGTGTGGAGGAGGGGGAGTGAGAGCCTTGGGGAGGAGGCATGAGCTCATGCCCTTGGGGGTGGGGGGAGGAGGTTGTATCTGATTGGCTGCCCGGTGTCCCAGAGCCCGGTTCCTGAGACCTGGAGTCTCTTTGACTTTGAATTATTGATGGAGTTCTCCAAAGTGAAATAGAGCAAGACTAGTCCCACGCCCCTGCCCCCCGGTGGCTCTGTCTGTGTCTCCCCCTGGCCTCCCTCAGCCTTCATGCCCTTCCTTCTCTGAACCCCAAACACTAAGCAGATGGAAGGAGACCTGTGGTCCCCTCACCCCCAACCGGACACAAGATCCTCTTCCGGGTACTTTCTCCGAGCAAAGAGCGGGAGCCGTGCTAGAGGCGGAAGCACAGTGGGCAAGGGCATGTGTGCAAGGACGGGGGTGCCCAGGCCAGGTGGGAGAAGCGTGCACAGTAACTGCAGAGCAGGCCTTTCTGAGCCAGCCCAGACTGTAAACTTCTGCAGTTCTCTGGCGGGGTGTGCAAGTTCTGTTCTCGGGTCCACCAGGAGGTGGCCACCTGCTGACCTCCCACCCCTGCACCTATCCCATGCCTTGCACGGACTGAGTTTCTAGGGCTCTCTGCCAAGCCGACAGCATTTAGGGCCTGGCACCAGCTCCTCTCTGCCCCAATGGGCTGGGCTGCCAGCCTAGGGCAGGCTGTGGGCTGCCCGAGCCAGTGTCTGCTGAACAGCTAGCTTCTGCCCACTGCCCGCTCATCCACACATCTCACTGAGGGATGCAGGGGAAGCCCGGTGCCCAGGGCTGAGGTCAGAGGCCAGCCAGGCCGGGAGACGGCCAGCCCTGACATTATTATAGGCCTACGAAGGAGGAGCCCAGAGCCTGACAGGGGCCAGGGCAAGAGATAATAACCACTGTCATAGTTGAGAGCTTTCACGTGTTATTATTTCATTTATTCCTCACAACAGCCCTGTGAGGTAGGAACCATAATGATGGTGATTATACTCCCAGTACAGGTGAGGAGATTGGGGCTCGGAGGAGCTAAATGACTAGTGCAAAATCACCCAGCGAGTCAGTCACGGGGCAAGTCAAAACCAGCCCTGCACCACTACTCTGACATTCCTGAAGGGTGCTGCCCCCACCCAGGGGCCCCACAAGAGCCCCTGAAGTCCTCAAGGCAAGGGCCCTGATCCTACTGGTTCCTCTCTCCAAAGCCCTTTGCCCCCCAGCTCCACTGTAGATACAGCCTGTGCACCTAGGGTGATGAAGGGACTCTAGTGGATCCCAAGTGAGCCTATACCTGATGGGGAGGGTGAATCAAAGAACAGCAGGAAGCACACTGGCCTAGAAACCCAAAAGGCCTGGATTCCAATCCTGGCTCTGCTAGTGTGTGACCTCGGGCAAATCGGCGTCACTGTTCCCGTCTGTACAACAGAGAGGTTAAAACAGATAATTCCTTGGGACCGTTACAACTCCTCAATTCAGAGATTTCTGTGTGCCTTCGCAAGACCCACCTCCGCCGGAAAAATGGGACGCAGCAACTCCAATACTGCCTGTAGTGAAGGATTTTAGCCTCTAGGGGGCCCCCTTTGCACAAGTCATCACCCTTGAGCCGGTTGGGTTGGACGTTGGTAGAGGAACCCCTGGAGGCCATACATACACTTTAACTCCACTTAGAACAGAAGAGTTCCGTCTGTGAAGGGGGTAGTTTCTACCACACGAGGTCACCACACAAGGTGACCATGTCCAGGCAAGAACAGTGGGATTGGTTCTGGAGACTGGAGTCAAGTCCTCTATCCGCCACATGCTCTCTCACCACTGCCTCCCTGGCCCCCGTTACTTCCTCTCATGAGCCTCCTTTTCTTCAGCAAGGATCTGACCAAGTGATCCTCTGGCCATTTCAGCTCAGACAATGTAGGATCCCAAAAAGAGTCCTGCCCCTCCTTGAAACAGGAAAGGAGGGAAGCAATCTTAATTCTTAAAGTGTCCAATGTTTTTCTAATCCAGGGGTTGAGGGCCTCAGCACCCTCCTGAAAGCAGAGGAGATCTGGGTTGGAATACTGTGAGTCAATGGCAGGCCTGTGAGGTCGGGCAGTCCCCCCCTCAAGTCTGGGCCACTGCAAGGGAGCACTCGGAGCAGGCAGGACGTGCTGAGAGCCATGGCCCTGTGCGGTTTATAAAGGCCTGCTCATGACTCGTGCTCTCACTCAGGGGTGACTCGATGGGTGCGTGCAAACCTACACAAACTTGCATGCATGTGCGTATATGCACATGCACGGGTGCCTTTCTTAGTGGTGGGCCAGCCTCTTAGGGACATGGACAGCATGGCCTCTGGTTGAGGGCTAAGATTCTGTCCAGCTGGGGATGACAAGCAGGTACAGGAGAGCCTGAAACCTGGCAGGGCCCTCTGACAACCGCTCTGCTTGTCTTTCAGCCCATGAGGCTCCCAGTCCCCGCTGAGTGCCGCCCTGAAGGATGTCCCAGCTCTCCTCCACCCTGAAGCGCTATACAGAATCGGCCCGCTACACAGATGCCCCTTATGCCAAATCGGGCTATGGCACCTATACTCCCTCTTCCTATGGGGCCAACCTGGCTGCCTCCTTCCTGGAGAAGGAGAAGCTTGGTTTTAAGCCAGCCCCCCCAACCAGCTTCCTCACCCGTCCCCGTACCTACGGCCCCTCTTCAATCCTGGACTATGACAGGGGCTGCCCCCTGCTGAGACCCGACGTCATCGGGTATGGTAAGCATGCAGAGAGCCAGACTCGCGGCACTGAGCGGCCTTCAGGGAGCGGACTCAGCGGGGGCAGTGGATTCCCTTACGGAGTGACCAACAACTCCCTCAGCTACCTGCCCGGGACCGCCCGGGACCAGGGTATAACCTTGCCCCAGAAGAAGTCCAGCAGTCAATCAGACCTGGCCCGGGATTTCTCCAGCCTCCGGACCTCAGACAGCTATCGGATAGACCCTGGGAACCTGGGCCGCAGCCCCATGCTGGCCCGCACGCGCAAGGAGCTGTGCGCACTGCAGGGGCTCTATCAGGCGGCCAGCCGCTCGGAGTACCTGGCAGACTACCTGGAGAACTATGGCCGAAAGGGCAGCGCCCCTCTGGTGCCCACCCAGGTCGCTACCTCTCGAGTCCCTGAAGTCCTCAGCCCCACCTACCGACCCACTGGCCGATACACTCTGTGGGAGAAGAGTAAGGGCCAGGCCCCTGGGTCCAGCCGCTCCAGCTCCCCAGGGCGAGACACCATGGTGAGTTTGCCCCGTGGGGACCCGTTGACGGGCTGGGGGGGGCAGAGAATGATGGCAGAGAAGCCAGATTGAGGGAGGGACTCCCCATCTGACTGATGATTCAAGGCAGAGGTTTTCTTCCCAAACCTCATGACAGCAGCTCCCGCAGCCCAAGCCAGAGACGTCACCACAGCAGGTCTAGGACCCTTGTAGCTTGTAGCTCGGGGCCTTGCTCAGGGACTCTCCCACTCTCCCCAGGACGCCCATTTCAGGACGCATGCACTCGACGAAGACCCAACAGCACTCTCGGAAACGGTCAGCTACCCCCACATACACTGCAGTTGTCACCCTCCATTTTGCCACCCAGCATGCCAGGGTCCCCTGCAGGCCCTGGACCCTCCCGGACTGCATGCTGAGGCCCCCAACCTGCCAGTGCTCCCTGTGGTAAGAGAGGCCTCCCCTGCTCTGGTGGCATCTCTCCTCCTGCTTGGGCTTTTACTTCCCAGCCTGGGGATGTGGCTTAACTTTTGGGCATAAGACATCAGGGGGAGAGCGGCTCCCCTCTGATTGACGCTGGTCCTGACTCGGGACCAACGTGTCTGGACAGCAGTGTTCATCCGGTAACTTTGGAGAAAATGGGGGAAATTTTCGTCTGGGGCTTTAGACCATCCCACACCTCTGTATTTGGGTGCTGCCTGGGCTAGAATGAGGGAAGAGGACCTACCAGAGACGGCAAGGGCTGGCTTGCATCTAATCCCTGAACACACCTCTCTGGGTACTGACTACATTCTGCCTTTTCTTTAGTTATTAGCGTGCCCATAAAGCGGCAAGCTCTCAGAGGCTGAGAAAGAAGTCCTACCTCTAGATCTCTTCCCATGTGCCTAGCACTGTGCAGAGTTCGGCTAACCTGCTGATTACAAGGATGGGTGGGTAGATGGACGGATGGACAGACAGACAGATGGATAAGCAAGTGGTCAGGAGAGCTGGGTGTTGTATTTCTTTCATTACCTTAGGTGCCAGTCCCCTACTTCTAGGACAGGAGCCTTTTGGAAATAATAGTTGTGCCACAGCAAGAAATACATGCTGCTTTGTGGGCTCGTCCAGACACATGGAGCAGGGGTACAAAATAGGGGCAGGGCTTTGCATCATAGACCGTTAAGCCTATCATAACTAAAGGTCTCGAGAGGACAACTTTGATGACACTAGACAGTCTTGGCCTCGCGGGGCTGTGTGTGAAGTGCCATAGGAGACTTGACAAGAGTCAGTGCCTCCCAGGACACCCAGAGCCTGACAAGTCAGGGGCGGCTGTGCTGCAGGACCAGTGNAGCATGACTCCCTTGGACATGTCTGGCGTGGCTCATCTCGGGGGCAATCAGGAAGCAGCTCTCGATGGAGGGGCGGGGGCCCTAAAGGAGGCTCTGAGAGGCTCCCTCCCTTTGCTCAAAAGAGAAGGGTTCTCTGAGGTCNGAACCTGCCCTTTTTGATAAGCTCTTCAGGTAACCTGTAAGCAGCCTGAGGTTTGCAAACCTCCTCTCCACAGACTAAACTACAGACCCATCCTCAGCCAGGGCTTCTGTACTGGGCATCAAACTCCACTGGGACTCTGCCTCCTGCCTGCACCAGCACTTCCCAGGAGTCTGCTGCCCTCCACCCCTCCCACAGGGGCACCTCAGCCCCTCCTCCACCTCTAGGGCCAGAGGAAGGGCGTTTTGAGACAGGACCTCTGACGGATGGCAGACTGCCCTGGGGCAAGCTCAGCCACCCTAACATCCCTCTTTCCCATCCAGAAACAACTCCCAGCACACTTAAGTGGCCAGTAACAGCCTACAACGGAGCTACAGTCTCACCCTCAGCTTCCCCGACCCGTGGGAAAGGCCCTTGAGGGAGGGTCAGTGGCGTAAGGCCCCGATTTAGCCCCACACCCCCTCTTCACCACTCTCAGCCTCACTTCCTGTTGCTGACCCCACCCCTGAGGTGTGAACAGCCCTGCTGGGGGTGGGGGGGGGTGGGGGGGGCCTGGACCACTTCTTTCTAAAAGTGGGTCTAGTGTCTCTTCAGATCTCCATTTGGGGATCTCACCGTCTCATTCATTCATGGCGCTCAGCCTACTAACAGCGCAACCTTAGAGAAGCTCCTTAATGTCTGAACCTGTTTCTATAAGATGAGTGTTCACAGTTCCCCCCTCATAGACCATTGTGAGAAATCAAAGGCTGTATGTCACAGAGTAGGCGCTCAATAAACGTGCTTCCTCCTTGTACCCTTCTGGGAGCGCCGGGAGGCAAGAGAGATGCAAGCCCTGCCCCAGCGCATTCACAACCAGCTTGGGGAAATAAGTTCTTAGAACCACTGTGATAGGAGGCAGCGCCAGGCATGGTTAGGCGTCATAGGTGGTGGGGAAGGGAGGGGTCATCTGAGGCTGGAAAGAACAGTTTGCCTCTAACCTTAGACACCTCTCATCTGAGCTCTGCTTCCTCCTCCATAAAAGGGCTTGGTCGTGCCCGCCCTGCCCACCTCACAGGGTGCTGGGAGGCTCAAAACAAACAGCGGATGTGAAGGAATCTGAAACCTATAAAATGCTATGGAAGAGCATGATAGGAAAGGGGCACTTGGCAGCTGAGTAGCGTGGGGAGGGAGGGGACCGGGAGGAACAAAGGTGAGGAAGTTGCAGGGCCCGGTGTGATCTGACTCCTCTGGGGTCCCCAGGGGCAGGCCTAGCCCCAGGGGCTCTCCAGGCAGCTGATTTGAACTAGCTGACATTCATAAAGGGAGGTCAAAAGCAGGCCCCCACCAGGGTGTAAAACAATTCTAACCAGACTCATTTCCCTCATTAATAGTAACAACCAACATGAACTTAGAAAATTACAGAATCAGCTGAGCACGAGGAAGGGGCTGGTAGAAGGGGTACGTGAATCCTGAAAAACCCCCCATGCTTGCACAAGCACCAACGAAACACCAGTCCACCGGAGTGCAGCTCTGTCTAGGATAACGAGGGCTGCCCCAGGCTCCACCTTCTGTTTAAAATGCAGACAGATTGGAGGGGAGGGACATGATAGTTCAGAACCGGCAAAAAAAAAAAAAGGCTTTCACTACCACCCCCACCCATTGCCTGTGGGGACTCCAAGCCAAACAAGGTGGGTTGGCCCTGCAGAGAGCCAGGAGCCCAAGCACCCAACCGGTCACAGCCCCCTCCGCCCCACCTCTCCTGTTCCCTGGGCCTATGGAAGGACAAGCTGTTCCCACTGAGCCCTGCCAGGGCTGCGCTTTAACCCCTACAATCCATCCTAATCCTCCCCCGCCCCACCCCTCCAACTGCTCCCTGGCATTCTGCCCGCCAGCCTCAGCCCTGCCCTCACCCCGCCCTGCCCAGGCCACCCTGTCCTCTAAGAAAACTGGGGTTGGCCCAGGGCCCTCCAGAGTGCAGTCATCAGGCAGAGTACCAAGGGGTGAGGCTCAGAGCCTGCCCGACCTTTTCCCCCCATGCAGCCTCTTCCAGACCCTTGCCCTCTGCTCTGAAACCTGTTGCTAGGAGGAAAGGGTCCAGGAACCTAGACTACCTGGGTCCTATTTGTCACTGGGGCTGCTGACTCATCTCCCAAAGCCTTGGTTCCCAGCTGTTCAGTGACAGGGAGATTATATAAGCGGAGGTCATGTGATTTTTCTCTTGGGTGGGACTTTGAACTTGACTGCTGCCATGCAGTGAGCAGGGGTTGCTCCAAAGAGAACAAGGTGAAGACGGCAGGGACTGCCCTGGAAGTCCTGGGTGAGAAGCAGAGAGGTATGACCTTCCTCTCTCTTCTCCTGCCTTCTCCCTCCGTTTACCCAGCCACGCCGAGCTGCATCCCCGCTGTCACATGTGTCCAGCTTAGCAGCCTGAGACCCTGGGGATGCTGCCCTCACCCACTCAGCAACCCTGAGGAAGCTGAACTTCCTAAGGGCTTGAGTCTGTGTTGACAGCATGGGAAGGTCACTCAGAAGAGACCTTCAGCCAGAGGATCCCTTGGCCAGGACGGGTACTGGCTGCTGAGAAAGAAAGGAGAGTCCGTTTGGGGTTTGCATTTACAGTCGGCAAGATCTGACTGTCTCCATCCCTGGAAGACTGGCTATGGCTGTCATCTGGCTGGTGGCCCCACTGCTGCCTTACCCAGGTTCAATTTCTCAATCAGGGCCCGGCGTCATCCTCCCTGCCTCCTCCCCCTCCACCCCCACTCCAGGACGTCTTCATGAGTTTATGTGGTACTGGGGTGGGGCTCAGCAATGTAGAAGTTAATCCAGGCCTGGCAAAATGTTCCATGCCCACGGGGGAGCCGCTCCACTGACCATCAGCTACGGATATGAACATCATGTTCGGGGCCCAGAGCTGCACACGTGGTCCCCTGCACCCTCTCACCTCAATGGATACGTAAAGCTGGCACCCACACAGAAACATAAGCAAGACAGGGAAGTGTGTGGGCCTCTGGAATCCAGCTGGTTCAGGCCAGACTGCCCAGGGGCTCAAAGGAGTACAGAGCTTTTGGCCTCCTGGGGTCTGAGTGATTCAGGGAAGCAGAGGGCCCTCCTTCCCCACTGTGAGCTGAAAGTCCAACCCCATGAAGGACTCTGAGCCCCTACCAGTTCAATCCGTCAATCAGGCCACCACTCTGTCCATGTGTGACAGTAATAGAAGGTGCTTGCTTTGCGGGGAAGCAGGGCTGCTGGCCTTGAGGCATTTGCCTGGGCCTGCTGCCGTGTTTCCAAACCCTGAACCAAGCTGCCACGAAGATCTGAGGAAGCAAGATACTCTCAGTCCTGTCCTCACAGTGATAACCCTGACTCTCTGCATTCTCCGTCCACACCAAAAAAGATGGGAGGGGAGAAAATTTTTTTTTTTAATGTTTTTTAAATTTATTTTTGAGAGAGAGAGACAGCGTGAGCAGGGGAGGGTCAGAGAAAGAGGGAGACACAGAATCTAAAGCAGGCTCCAGACTCTGAGCTGTCAGCACAGAGCCCAACGCAGGGCTCGAACCCATGAACCGTGAGATCAGGACCTGAGCCAAAGTCGGACGCTCAACCGACTGAGTCACCCAGGCGCCCCGAAAATTTCTTAACCTACAGGGAAGACAGGCCAAGCACAGGCTTCTGCGAAATGGCAGTCTCCGGATGCAGGAATGAGCCCCGTTCAGGAGCCGCAGAGCCATGCAGCCGGAGCCAGATTCAGATCCCAGACTACCCATCCCACTTCAAGAATTGGCACTGAGGAGAAAGCGTGTCGTGGGGGGGGGTTGGCCAGTTGAGAAATGAGCCACAGTTCTTTGCTGGTCGTGTCCTGCGGCAGACAGACCAGCCTGACAAGACCGGACTCCATACGAATTCTTTCCCCTCACCCCCAGCTTCTCAAAGATCGCCCATCCAGGTAGCTTTCCCCCGTCCGGGCCCCTAACCTTCTACACCCCAGGAGAGAGGGAGAGAATGTGCCAGCAGAATGCCAGGGTGTCCTGAGGTGTGAGTACTCACATCAGTCGCCTAACTCATGGGGCGAGAAGCCAAATGGTCCAGTGGGTAAGCAGCTGTCAGACAGCACTTAACCACAGCACGCTTATTCAACATGCAAATCCAGACTCACCACACCCTGTGAGGCTCAGTGGGACTTCCAGGATACCCAAGAATCCTGGCCCCCACTAACAGATGAGATCAACACCATTTATTAAGCACCCACTAAGAGAACCCACAGTCCTGCCCCTCGGGGGGTTTCAGTGTGATGGCACAATCAGTGAGTCTTCTAAGACCATTTACAGAAGCCTTAGAGACACTTATAAAACAAAGACAAACATATTAAGAGAAATTAGTACAGTGTAAACTGAACACTAGTAGACGGAGGGTATGCAGTAATGGGGTGTTTTGAGCTGGGTGGAGCTCTTTAGAGAGGGCTTTGTGGAAGACACACGTTTTGAGCAGAATTTACAAGCAGGTAATTGGCAGAGAGCAGGAAGGACATTCCAGAATCTCCTGGGAGTTGTTAAAAGCATGGGTTTTGCCTTAAGACAGGCTGAGGTTCAAAGCCCCACACCGTCACTTATTAGTTTTGTGGTTCTGGCGCATCATTTGACCTCTCAGGACGTAAGGCCCTTCATCTAGAAAACAGAGGTAATCGTTTCTACATCGTTGTGTTAATTAACTAAGTTAACTAGGATGATATATGTAAAGCGTTTGGCCAGTGCCTGGCATTTAATAAGTCCTTAATCAGTGGCAGTTTTGTTGTCTAAGTGAGAGGAGGCAAGTGGTGAAGCAGAGAACTAAGAGCAGGTTGGTTAACAGCAGGGATCACAGAAGAGGGAGGGTGGTGGGCATGGGAGGAGTCTATGGACAGACAGCCTCCCAGACAGCTCCCTCAGCTTCTGGACTGGAGGCAAGAGTTGAGTGCTCTAGGTGTTCAGGGGCAGACGTGTGCTATGATCAAATGCAAGAACTCCCTTAGGCTGTGTGGGACTCACAGGGAAGAATGCGCCTAGAAAGAGGGAAGTATGGAGGAAAAGGCCATCGCAGTGTGTCCAGGATTTGGTCACTGAGTGAAGACGGTGGCTGTGGGGCTCGCCATCCTAACATGGGTGCTCTCAGTCGCCATCAGTTTGGAATGCCCGTGGCTCCTTCCTCATGCCCACTCCTCCATACATGTGTCCCCGGCACATTCCCCATGTGGCTGTGGTCATGTGTGCAGTGCGCGTGTACATGTGGGGAAGAGCACGCCAAGGGGAACAGAAGGAGGCCACAGATGAGTAACAGCACACACTGCTGCTTCTCAGAGTATTTTTAAATGCTAAAAATACTGGCTAAAAATAGCCAGCAGGCTCCAAACAAGATACTTTCTCTAGGCAGATTCCGTGTGGGTCCCTGATAGGTGAGGGGGGTGCGGGGGTGGAGCATCGAAATAAAACGCAAAGACCTCTGCTCTTCAAGCCTTGGCGCCCTTCGGGTCAGAGCAGTACACTCACCACCCCACCACCCCGGGCTGAGCACCTGCTTCCCCGCCGTGGTGGTAATTTTCTTCCCACCTCCCAAAACAAATCAACATTTGAGATTCTGTGAGAGATGCAGTTGGGTAACTGGACAGAAGTCAGAAAATGTTCTTCCCTGGGGCCAAATGGGACAGTGACCTATTGTACTTTATAAAATAGGAGCAGTGCCTCTCTCGATAATGGGCCGAGCCAGGGCTGGGGTGGGGTAAGGGAGCTCAGCGCCGACGCCGCGGAAATCCATCCTCCTAACCGGGAACCCTTCGACCCTCGCGGTTTGTGTGGCTGTTGGGCTCCAAGAAAGCCTGAGTCCCCACCCTGAACCCCGTGCAAAAGTTTGTGCCTAAGTGCATCCACCCCCCACCCCCCACCCCCCCGAGGAGAGAACGGCGCTTTCACGGGTTTCACCAAGTGCTCCGCGGCCCCCAGAAGTCAGAAACTGTGAACCGCCTGTGGGGGGAAGCTCACCGGGCTGACACGGTCCTGTGGAGTCGTGTCCATCTGAGCCCCGACCCAGAGGCCGGCGCGGGAGCTCGTCCCGCCCTTCTTGGGGACCAGGGTTCTCTGCGGCCCTTGGGGTCTGCAGGCCGGGGGCGGCCCAGGCCGGGGACCTAGCAGCGGGAGGCGCGGGGGCGAGCGGGGCCGCGCGCTNCTTCCCAGCCCCCGCCCCTCCTTTCCCAGTTTCTCCCGGCAAGGAATGCCCCCTCCCCAGGTGATCTCAGGCTTACTCTCGGCCCCCTCCCCTTGTTGAGGTCCCAGCCCGAGCACCCCGCCTCCCCTCCCTCTTCGAGACCCTGGCACCAGGTGGCCTCTGGGCTCTTAATTCCTGGCACCTCTCAGGACAGGTGCGGGAAAGCGTTAACCTTGACTAGTTCTCGCTCTGCGAGCGAACCGGCGGCACGCGGGACGCTACGGGTGTGACTCCTCCGAGCCCAAACCCCAGCAAGCAAGGCTGGTCGGAGGGGAGCCACCTCGTCCTCACTGATCGCAAGTGGCCCTCTCTCGGAGGGTTAGGAACGGTGGTCCTTTGACCCCGCGAAGGGCAGAGGAGTCGCAGACAGGTGAAAGAGGGCAACTTCCGTTTTCCTTCTGCGCCCTTTCCAGTTCTGCTAAGTGGGCACTGGGTCCCTCCGGTGAAGTCCACCCCCTCTCCCCGCCCCGTAACGCTGGGGCTAGAGCCTGGGCACTGCCCCCTTGGGGAAGGGAGAAGGGGCCAGAGCTTGACAGATCTTATGTAACAGGCACCAGCTCCACGAGTTGGCAGTGCGTGCACTGCCCCGTGCCAGGGCCACACCAGGCTCCTTGGCCACAGCCAGGACTCATGGCTGAGGATCACGGCACAGGTGAAGGAAGCAGGAGAGCCCTTTACCGGGGTCTGGAGTGTGAGGACACAAACCTCCATCAGCCTTGCTTATGTGACCCATATCCCCAGATGCGTCCTCCCCAGTAACCCAGAGCGGGCTCTTCCTGAGCCCCCTGCCCCATCAGGGAAGGTGAACGCTGCCTCTTTACTAACTGGGGAGGTGATGTCTACCTTTTAGAACCGTGGCTGCTACTAAGTCGGGCTTAGGTTGCCTGATGGCTCATTTCGAGGAAGTTCTTGATCCGGACTATCGCAGGCCTTTGCGTATGAGCTCCACGTAGCAGATGGAGTCCCTTTCCGTCTCTCCCCGTGGGCCAGAGAAAGGCTCTCGCAGTGTGGGGGGTCTCCCGTCCTCTCCAGTTCCAGCCTCTCCCTGTCAGCCCTGAGGTAGGATTGTTTTCCCCATAAGAAAGGTCACCCCTGGGACATTTTGTTCCTCTCTGGAATGGAAAGTGCTGACTTTCCCTGGAGCTCCTGATTTCCTATTCATGGCAGAAGAATATCTGGCTGGGCATAGAACAGCCCTGCGCTCCCCTCCACACCCGCCCCCCGACTCCCCTTATCCAACGGCCTTCTGCACAGAGCGCCTAGAAATTGGCAAGTCGTTTTGAACTCAGGAAATTTTAGGCAAAGGCACGACCCACCCCCACCCCCGACAAAAAAAAGACGACTAGCAGAGGGTCTGGCGAAGCCTTAAGGGAGCCTTCGCCATCTCTCCACCCGCCGGGCCATTAGTAGGGGTAGGTCAAGAACAGTAACCATAGGTGATGACGTGTTCCTCTTGACCCTCGAGGTGCTGGGTCGGAGTTAAAAGTGCCAACACCACAGAAGTGCCTCCAGTTTCCCATTGCCCCTCCCCCATTAGTACCGGGCGACCACTGTCTCCGCTGAAAGCCCACCTTGGTGGACACTGACACCATCACCCGTGGTAGAATGCACCTGCAGCTCCTTTAGACAGGTGCCGTCTGAGGCACAGGGTAAGAACTAAAGCACTGCCAAAAGTAGGCAGAGTGGCTCTTGGGGGAGGGGAGAGGGAGTATCCTTTCAGGACGGGGCTTTAACGTTTAGTTTCACGTTTAGTTTCGTTTAACGTTTAGGCAGCAGGGGTGTCCTTCTCTGGGTTCCCCTGAAAATGCTGATAAGGTCTTTGTCCAGGGAATTCTCTCTGTTGTGGCCTCCTCTCACTGGAACCTCAGGGTTTAGACTGTCAGAAAGGTAAAATTTAAATTTGTCTTTGGGGCCATACACTGCTAGCGCCGGCAGAGTTCACGGATACTTAGGTCCACCCGCTGCCAGTAAGTTTTCCTCTCTGACTGCAGGTGGAACCCAGGTCTCTCCTCTGAGTAGATGTCCTTCCCTGCTACTGTTAGACCTGTTAACTGGCAAGGAGGGATCCTCTTACTTGTGGGATCAGCAGGGCAATTCCTGAGAAAAGCCCTCCTTCAGCCTGCCCCTCCCCACCCCACCCCCTTGCGCCGACAACCTCATGGGCTTTGAGCTGCTGACAGCCTCGGAGGCTGTCAGCACACAGCATGAGTAATTTTAGCTGAGTTATTTCAGGCTCCTGTTCTGATCAGGGCTGAGCTGGCCCCACGCATGCCCCAGTCAGTGTTGCTCCAGAGTTGCCGGGCTCCCACTTCCCCTCCCTGAGAGAGGGGGTGGCAGGCTCCTCTGAGCATTGTTTCTTTAACCCTTTGAGCCCGAATGGTTTGATTCCTGGGAGGTAGGGCTGGAATTAGCCAAAAGAGCCGGATAAACAATACTCAATCCTCAGCCTGGCAACGGCCGTCTCGCTCCAATCCCCTCACCAGCCTCCGCAACAGGGACAAGAACGAGTGGCACCTCCAGCCAGGTGCTTACCTCTGCCTGGCCACAATCTGTCATCAGAAGGGTTCCCAGCCAGTGACCAGTCAGGATGCTGAAACCCGAGCCAGGAAGGGAGGCCTCTCCCAGGCTCTAATCAGCCTCCAGGAGCTGAGCTCAGCGGGAAGGAATTTCACCTGTCTCCCAGCAATTCGGAACCACAGGTGGGCTGGCCAACTTCAGTGTTCCCCAGCTGAAGCTCTAACTCAGTTCAGGTGTTTTGCCATTGACCATTTCAAGAACTCCTTGGAGGACCTGTTGTGACAGCTGCTTCATGTATTGGACATCTAGGGACAGAAAAGTGGGTCGTTTGAGAGAGCGCCTGGATTTGGGACCTGGAGTTCCTTGTAGCTGGAATCAAATACACGAGTCCCTAGTCTCTTGTTCTAATCTCTGGCCTTAGAATGAAGAGCGATGTAGAGATGGGGGAAACACAGCTCAACAAAAGAAAGGAAAGCCCTTTTGTTTTTGCTGTTTTTTGAAAATGACAGGCATCCTTCAACCCTCTCTCTCAGCATGCACATAGTCTAAAGTTGGAGGATAACGTGTATGCCAAGTGCTCGTGGCCCCAGCTGGCACCAAGCTGCCCGGGAGGGCCCACCACAGGCCCAGCTTCTCTGCCTTCAGCCTTATACACCATGTGTCCTTTGCTTACAGAACTCTAAGAGCGCCCAGGGTCTGGCTGGTCTTCGAAACCTTGGGAACACGGTGAGCTCTTCCCAGCCCACTTCCTTCCTGAGGCCACCCCCTCCTGTCCCACCTGGGACCACCTAACCAGAGTTCCCTCCCAGCTCCTGCTGACTCCCCGTCCTCTAGGCCAGTGGGGACGTGCCCTTCCTGGCTGGTGGCTCTTAACAGAGCAGCTGGGGCTGTGCCTCCCTCTTTGCCCCGAGCAGGAAGCACTGCTGAAGGGAAGTTGCCCTCGTCACTGTCAGCTGCATTCCTGGGTCCTTCTCCGGAAGGACACCCATCACTTCCCACCCACTCCTGTCCAGCTCGCCCACACCCGTTTGTACATCTCTACAGTAAATAACTGGTTACATCACCAGCAATCTACCTCACTGCACCCCTTTCACTTGCAAAAAGAGGAACTTGAGGCTGTGGGAGGGTTTGCTTCTGGAGTAGATGAACCAGAGGGCCTTGGGTACTGCGTACTGTGTGAGCAGACAGGGGCCTCTTCGCTCACGGTCCGGACGATCTCTTGCAGTGCTTCATGAACTCCATTCTGCAGTGCCTGAGCAACACCCGGGAGCTGAGGGACTACTGCCTCCAGAGGCTCTACGTGCGGGACCTCAGCCACAGCAGCAATGCCCACACGGCCCTCATGGAAGGTGAGGGCGCGCCCGTGGCAACTCTCTCCGCTCCTGCTGCCCACCAGTAGTCCGTGTTCTTTGCGTATCCCTCCTGTTGGTCTTTCTTTGGCTTCTTTTTGGTGGCTTCTTTTCTTTGGCTTCTTTTCGAGTTCCTTCCAGAAAATGGCTCACCTGCCCTCCGTGCCCCCTCTCTCCTCTCCCCTCCCTGTAGAGTTTGCAAAACTAATCCAGACCATATGGACTTCACCCCCCAACGACGTGGTGAGCCCATCTGAGTTCAAGACCCAGATCCAGAGATATGCACCACGCTTCGTCGGCTATAAGTAAGAGCCTTGCAGACGCGTCCTCTCTGGGGTGGGAGTCAGCCACCGCTGACTTGTAATCAGAGGTGTCGCTCACTGTCCTTTCTTTGGACTCAGTCAGCAAGATGCTCAGGAGTTTCTTCGCTTTCTTCTGGATGGGCTCCACAACGAGGTGAACCGGGTGACGGTGAGGCCTAAGTCCAACCCTGAGAACCTCGATCACCTTCCGTAAGTAAGAGGAGAATGCTGTAGGGCAGAAAACCTTTGTGAACTTGAGCTCTTTTGCTGACGACTTTGGGGTTAATAATTTGGAGAGAATTCTTAAGGACTTAGATCGATGGATCCTTAAACTTCTCCTGGCATGAGCCCTGACCCTCTCTCTGGTTTCTTCCTAGTGATGATGAGAAAGGACGACAGATGTGGAGGAAGTATTTGGAACGAGAAGACAGTCGGATCGGGGGTAAGTGCGTGAATGGGAGGAACGCCTGCTTTCCCTGAATACTGCTTTTGCCTGAGCAGCGAATGAGCATGAAAAGCCCTAAGAATCGCCCTCCCAGGGAACCCTCCTTGTGCCCGGCGGCCACGGGCAGAGGCAGGAGCGCTGAGAAGGGACGCAGCCCAGGGAAGACGTGTGCTCCTTCTCCAGGTTTAAGCTTCGCTGTCCCATCTCTTCTGCAGATCTCTTCGTTGGGCAGCTAAAGAGCTCCCTGACGTGCACTGACTGTGGTTACTGCTCTACCGTCTTTGATCCCTTCTGGGACCTCTCGCTGCCCATCGCTAAGGTAGGTGCCCCCGTTGCCCCACGTTGGAATCTCCCACTCTTACCTTTTCACGTCGTCGACCTCCGACTCTCTGTCTCCGCCAGCGAGGTTATCCGGAGGTAACTTTAATGGACTGCATGAGGCTCTTCACCAAAGAGGATGTGCTTGACGGCGATGAAAAGCCAGTAAGTTCCCCTTCCGTGAGGGTAAGAGCATGCATACAAGAGACCTCTCTGGGAAGGACCGGTCACTAGCAGATCGAGCCCAGGAGTTGCTGGGCTCGGCCTGTCCGCCTCTCTGCCCAGTCCTCTGTAGCTCTGTTTGTCATGTCTTTCAGACATGCTGCCGCTGCCGAGCCAGAAAACGATGCATAAAGAAGTTCTCCATCCAGAGGTTCCCAAAGATCTTGGTGCTCCGTATCCTTAAGCTTCCCCCCCACCACCAGCAGGGCCTTGCCTGTAGAGGGTGACTGGGGGCCTGAGTGAGGGCGAGCAGAGTAGGACAGAAGGAAGCTTGGTAGACTTTCCTTGCCCCGTTTGCTCTTCTGCCTCTGAGAAGCACATCGCCCTCTTAGGACCCAGGCTCCTTTACTGTGACTATTGTTGCCACCCGCTCTGTCCTTGACTCACATCAACACCAGATCTGAAGCGGTTCTCAGAATCCAGGATACGAACCAGCAAACTCACAACATTTGTGAATTTCCCACTAAGAGACCTGGACTTGAGAGAATTTGCCTCAGAAAGCACCAGTGAGTATTCTGAGCTGGAAGGGCGGGAACCAGGCACAAGTGCCTAAAATCCCGATGGGAGGCCGAGAGGGAGAAGGAAGCTGCTGAAGAGCGAGTTATGAAAATCAGGAAGAGAGACAGGAGGGAGAGGAATGTGCTGGGGGCCTGAAACCTTGTATTTCCTCCTCAGACCACGCTGTTTACAACCTGTACGCTGTGTCCAATCACTCTGGAACCACCATGGGCGGCCATTACACAGCCTACTGCCGGAGCCCGGTGACAGGCGAATGGCACACTTTCAATGACTCCAGGTGAGGCCACGGTCCCAGGGCCTCCTGGCTCTCACACACCCGTACTCACCCATCCGGGTGGCTTCCGCTTGACTGGAAAAGGTCAGAGCCAAAAGGCCATGTGATCTATAGGAGTCCGCTACCCACTTGTAGAATTTCTGGAAGACAAAAGAGGTTGGCTTTGGGGGCACAGTAGGGAGAGAAGCTACGGGCCCTCACGACTCCCACAGCCACGCGGCTTGTGTCCCGGTGGCCCGCTCATCAGGGCTCTGACTTTTCCCTGCTCTCTCCACAGCGTCACACCCATGTCCTCCAGCCAAGTGCGCACCAGCGACGCCTATTTGCTCTTCTACGAATTGGCCAGTCCACCCTCCCGCATGTAGCAGCAAGGAGCTACATCCCTTTCTCCCTTCCCTGTGGTGGCCCCACACCCTAAGTTTTTTTTTTTTTAAAAAAACCAAAAAAAAAAAAAAAAAAACCCTGACAAATAAGAGAAAAATAAAGTAAACTAAAGCTGCCGAGCAGGAGTTGCTGCAGCCTGGTCAGGGTCTGGAGCACGGAGCCGGGAGCCCCAGAGCCACACCTGGCACGAAGATCGACAGGACACAGAGCCCGGAGCCAGCACAGTGTCCCCTCGGCTTCTCTCGTTTGCGTTTTTAAGCTTGTGGTTTTTTCCTGTGTGTAATAAAACAACAGCGGTCTGTGGGGAGAAGATCCTCGTCCTGCTGCCCTTCCCGCGCCCGGTCCTCCCGAGAAGACAGCGCCCTCTGGAGCCTGCTGGGAGGATCGCCACCTGGGAGCCCCGGCGCGGGAGTCTGGCCCGTCTTCCTTCGCCTGGACTCCGCTCACCAGTCCAGAAGCAAGAAAACCCCCCATGAGCCAAGAGCCCTCTTAACGCTGCTAACTCCAGGGGGACAGACAAGGGGACGACTTTGGGACAAAAGCTGATTTGGGTTTTTAAAAGCCCAACTTTTTTCTTTTTTTTTTTAAATTACCATAACTAAAGCTTTCAGACTGGAGATGCTCTCCTTCACGCCTCTTCACAGCTGGGGCATTGTGCTGGTCATTGTTTGTTTTTTAGTTCTTCAAATACAGCTTTTCTAATGCTAGCCCCCAGGGTGCTAGGCGGGTGTTGGCCAGGCCCTAAGCACAGCCACAGTAGACCGGGGATCTAACAAGGATTTTGTTTTTGTTTTTGTTCTGATGTTTTGGATGGAATCTAGTTGCCTCCAAGAATTGTGCCTTATAGCATTTGGGGACCAGGGGGCAACTGCCCCTCCCTGAAATATCCCTCAGCCTCTTCCCTTTTCCCCAGTGCCATGTTCAAACCCGCTGGGGGAGAAGGGGGTCGTGCCCGTTGCCCCTGGCTTGTTTGGCATCGCAGTGAGGTGAAGAGGAGAGCAGGTGGAAGGAGATTTCTTATGGTAGCGTATTGAGTTTTCCCCGCCCACTTCCTCTAGGCCACCCCTGGTCTACTCCCCAGCTATTTGAAGGCTAGCACAGGCCCCGAGAGCGTCTCTCGCCTTTAATTTATTCCCTCTTAATGTGCTCCTTCTGACCTTCGTGCCCCCTTCTCGGAGCCTCCTAGACATAGGCCCTTTGGACCGAGTTTCTCAGGGATGCCCATGCCACCCCTCAGCCCCTCCTGGCATCGGTCTTCAGTCCCACCCCGGGAGCTGGAGCCTGGGTGTTCGGGGACATCTTGCCTCAGCCGTATGATTCTTTCCCACGGGCGTGATCTTGCCCCAAGTACTTGTGGACAAAACTCGGTGCTGTCCCAGAGAGTAAAGGTGTTCAGCACCAAGGCACAGAGCTCTGTGCATCCACACGGGTGGGCCCCACTTTTGTGCCCCTTGGAGCCCGAAGCTTTCCAATGCTCCCAGGAGGCATCAGAGAAAGACGCCCCAAGTTTAACTGACCTGACCCCTCCTTCCCCAGGGAAGCCCTGTCAACCTGAGCCAAAGGGCTGGGGTGCACTTGTTTACTGTGTAAGCAAGAGTAGAAGAATGTCTGATGTACAGTGGAACCTTGTACAGAATAAATAATAGCTTTGAGGAAGTTGGTAAGTGACGGCATCTTGATTTGGGAAGGGTCTACACCCGGGAAGAGCTCTGAGCCTGTTAGTCGCTACCTGTGTTACTGCTCCAACCAGACTGTAAATTCCAAGTTCTTGAAAAAGTTGCCTGCTTTCTAGTCTACACTTCTCAACTCTACAAAACAAATAGTACACATTTGAATGCTCTGTATTCCCCGATCAACATTTTGCCACGCTTGTTTCCATATACTTTGTTCTCGGGAGCCAAACACGTAGCGGTGGGGTGTCCTCACCACCTCTAAACACATCGACACGCGTCTCCTGAGAGCAAGGGTGTTCTCCCACGGAACCTCAACATCGTCTTCACACCGAAGAAAATTAGCATGTTTACTAGACATTTCCACCGTCTGCCATTTAACTGCTGGTGTTGGCACCTGGGGTTCTGTTGACACTTGGGCGCCTGTGCGGACCTAGGATGAGCCACCACTGGTCTCTCCAGCAGAGGCTGGTGTAACAGTGGCCGCACCTGAATGTGGAGGAATGAAGCCTTGACCCTTGTTGGCCTATTAATACCTAGAAACAGCTGCTTTTTTATGTTAAAGGTTTTGTTCTCCAAAGTGCTTTTTGTCAAGAGTTAAAAAACAGATTTAACCCTTTAAAGAGAGTGCCTCTTTGGGACACTCGGAGACTGTGTCCTCTGGGGGCTTTTTGGGGTTGGGTTGTTTTTTTTTTTTTGATGTGTTTATTATCAAGAGACCGAGCATGAGCAGGGGAGGGGCAGAGAGAGGAGGAGACACAGAATCTGAAGCAGGCTCCAGTCTCTGAGCTGTCAGCACAGAGCCCGACACAGGGCTCAAACTCACGGCGCGCAAGATCATGACCTGAGCTAAAGTTGGACTCTGAACCGATTGAGCCACCCAGGCGCCCCTCCTTTGGTTTTATCTTTTAACTCTTAGTACAATTTAGATCTTTCCCTTTCTGCCACTGGTTTTAGAACTCTGGAAGCTGAAGCCTCCGCCAGCTGAACTTGAGAGTGTTTCATCGGATGTTTTCCTAACTGCCTCCCTGCTGCAGACACTGAAAACTCAAGGCCTATCTCTTTGCTGAGACTACAGTGCTTGTTGTCAAACTCCTAACATGAGAGGAGACCAGGCTGGGAGCATTTCTTCAGGGCATTTTCCAAGAGTTGGAAAAACAGACTCAAACCCTGGGGTTTCTCCCTGGCATGCCTAGAAGTGGCCCGACCCAGGCTAAGGTTTTAAATGCAGGTGATTTGCCCAAACCACAGGTCAACAGGATGCTCTTCAAAGTAGAAACAGGCTTCTAGTGAAGTGAATGCGTGAGCGCCGAATCAATGTAACCTGCTGTACCTCTCAACCGGTTCACTGGACATGGAAGCCACCTCGCTGTCTCTGCAGTCTTCCACAGGGGAGCGGACGACGACAGGCAGCGTGGAGGGCCGGGCCTCAGCCCAGTCCACCCTGGCTCCCAGCTCCCCCTTCTGTTCTTAACCTGTGGCGCATTCTTATTCCCGTGGCAACAGATCCCAGTGCTCCTCGAATCCCAAACACAATCTGTCCCCCGCTTTCCTTTATCCACCAGCTTTGCCTCCCAGCAACTGGGATTTCTTCTCCCATTCTTTGCTTGCGTTCCAGTGGCCTCTCCCTGGGGAGGGGGGGTGCTCCCCCAGCCCCTGCTCTTGTATGACCTTGAGCAAGAACCTCCCTCTTTCTGGGCCTTGTGCGTCCTCTGCGTTAAGGCCCAAGTGCCCTCTTTCCAAGTCACTTCTTGTCTAAGTACGTGCCTCAACGTCCCAAGTTAGGCTCCTTACATGCCTCTGGCTCCCTGATTCCAGCATACTGAGTTACTCTAGATTTCTGACCAGTGCTCAGAAAATACTTCTGTAAAGCATCAGGACCACAGAGGTCACCTTGTCCACGTTCTCATTTTGCCAGCAAGGACACAAGCACTAGACAAGGCTTGCTCAAGTCCCTGGTTTGTCAGTGGCAGAGGCAGACAGTCCCCTTTCCATCTGAGTACTCTGCCTTTTGGGTAACTAACTGACAACCTTTTGCAGGACTTCATGCAGCAAATTTTCCAACCTTGTATCCACTAGGAACTGAGCTGAATGACAGGGTAGCAAGGAAGCTCCCTGACTCTATACATCCACACACATCCAAGAGCAAACCCAGCACAATCTGTCACCTACATGGGCCCCAGCAGGGTCTGGGCTGGGCACCTCTGAGGCCCCCCTCCATCACTCTATAGGCAGAAACAAGCAGCACGGCAGGAGGCGGGAGGGCAGGGGGGCTGGAGGCAGCAGAAAGGGACTAGTGTTTACAGCACAAACAAATTACTTAATCTCTCTGAGCCTCAGTTTCCTCCTCCATAATCTGAACACCACAATACCTACTCAGGGTTGTGAGTATCTGGAACATACTAGGTACTCAACTGTACATTTCCCACACGCACACCCTCACTTCCAGGACTGTACCATCAACACTCCATTCGTGTTCTCTTAGTGGGTGATGCTCAGCCAGCGTCTGGCTCCCCTCGCCTCCCAGGATGCCTATGCCGCCTTTTCCCCTCCAAACAACAAACCATAAAGGCTCAGGAATGCCGAGGAAGTACAGCCTTGCCCAAATCAAGCAGATTTAGTGAAGTAGAGCTACAGTATGGGCACCCCCAATCCAAGGGATGAGCATTTCTGATTTCCTAATATGCAGCACGGCCTGCACCTTGGACATAGCGGAAGGTTGGCTGGGATTGCGCTGCCTCGGGATGAGGGTCAAGGCCAGGGGTGGCAGTGAACAAGGAGAGGAGGAGTAAACTTGGCAGATTTGGGTGGAGGAGGAGAGGTCAGGTCCTAAACGCACACCTCTGGCGCCGGCCCCGGGCACAAGGAAAAATAAGGCATCCCAGATGAAAGGAAGAGCCCGGACGCAGCGTGTTCCAGGGACAACAAAGAGGCTGGTCTAGACGGAGCGGAAGTGTGAGCTAGAGAAAGAGCAGGAGAGAACGCTGGAGAGCCAGAGTCCCAGAGTGTTACAGCCAACCTGGGTCTGGCCTCGCCCTTCCTGATGGCAGAAGAACCACAGAGAGCCAAGGAGAGAGAACTGTGTGTGGAGGGGGNTAGAACCCACCTGAGCACCACTCCACATTTCCCGTGCCCAGAGGATGGCTGCGGGCATCAGCAAAGCCAGAGAGAAGCTTCCCACACACCCTCTGGAAAACTGTACCCTGTGCTCACAGACGAAAAAACAAATAAGGTCTTAGTGTTACTGTGGAAATACTTCTGACCTCTCTAAAAGCAGTCCCGGGGCACCTGGGTGGCTCAGTCGGTTGAGCGGCAGACTTCGACTCAGGTCATGATCTCATGGTTCATGGGTTCCAGCCCCGCGTCGGGCTCTGTGCTGACAGCTAGCTCAGAGCCTGGAGCCTGTCTTCGGATTCTGTGTCTCCCTCTCTCTCTCTGACCCTCCCCTGCTCGTGCTGTCCCTATCTCTCTCTCAGAAATAAATAAAACATTAAAATAATAATAATAATTAAGTAGTTAATTTAAAAAAAAAGCAGTCCCCATCCAAGGGTCCAAGAAAGAAAGGCTTATGCCCCTATACAAAAGCAGCCCAAGGGCCCCCAGGGGATGACTGGAGAAGAACCTGGGGGTGAAGGAGCCCCCCCCGAGGATGACGACAGCTGCCTTAGGAACACAAAATATGTCTCTGTCATCCCTTCGCTCTGAGTTTCTCGCTTTGTTCCCCTCTGTCACCAACATGTCCCAGGGCAGGGTGAAAGAGGTGTGTCCTAGAGAACTCGAGCCTCGGAGCCTTGATGCCATCATCTGTGAAATGGTTATGCTAGTCACGAGACCTGAGGAGGGAAACGAGGAAGATCTCCTGCCCAGGGTCTACTACATAATGCCCTGCAAATGGTAGGCAGAAATGTCATTATGCTGCCCGCCCCGCCCCCCCTTTCCTGCCCTGCCCGACTCAGCCGGAGCATGGCTAACACAAATCCGGTTAGCAAGCCCTTTCCTCTCTCCCGGAGGACAGCTGGGCCAGGCTGGGTTTTTCCAAGAGACTGTCGTCACGGAGGAAGAGGCATGAAGTAGTTCAGGTTGCAGAGTGTGGGTTTTCTATCCCGCAGCAGCGGACGGCACCGACCGCCAGACTCCACCGCCTAGCTGAGGGCCTGCCCCTGTCCGAGGACTTGGCTCCTCTTTCGTCTTCTCCTCTGCCCTTTCTCTGCAGGCTGAAGGGCCCCGGGAGGAGGCAGCCAGCCCCTGAAGCTCCCCTAGTCACATCAGCACAGATAGGAGAAGCCCGTGCGTACGACATGTTTCCTCTACTGGCTTATCTCCTTGTCCTGGTCACACAGGTACTTTAACAGGGACCTTCCAAAGACCCAGGCTTGGCTAAATGCCCGTGACCCCAGATGGAAGGGCAGCAGGTTTTATCCAGAAACCTTAGGACTCAAAGGCTCTAAAGCTGCCAGCCTTTTACACCTAGCTTCCGAGTCTCCCTTATGCCTGCACTGACCTCCTCCCCATTCCCACCTTGCACACCCCAGCTCACACAGTACTTTAGGTGAGGTTATGAAAGTGGGGTGTCCAGTTCTCCTGGTCACACCCCCACTGACCACCTAGGTTCCTCCACCACTGCCTGTGCCTTTAAGGACTGCTGCCCTGAGCCAAGCTCTTGACCTTAGCATCCTCAGCTGAGTTGGATTAAGGGACCATTTCATGCCTTTGCGAATTCCTTCTGGCTGTGTCCTTCCCTCACACAGAGACAGAGTAGCCAGCAGCCTGAACCGGTCTGCCAAGGGTCGTCTGAGAGTCTGTCTAGTCTGGCATCCCTTCCCCCAAGGCGGCAGAGGCTGCCCCCTTGATAGTTTCGGATCAGGGAGTGGGCCCTTGGCGGTCTTGAGCTATCACGGGGACTCCAGGGAAGCCATGCAGAGCCTTGAGCCATGAAGGAATGCTCAGATATCATCCTCTGTGAGGAGGCGACAGAGCTGAGCAAGGTAAGGGTCACATAGGACCCCTCTCCCAAGACCCAGACCCCTGCCTAGGGCTGGCCGTGCCCAGGGGACATGCCAGCCAGGTAGTGCTCCCGCTGACCCTCGGCCCTCAAGTCTTTCCCTTTCAGACTGAGTTCTGCAATCCTGCTTTTGAGCCTGAATCAGGGCCCCCCCCACCGGGCTTCCAGGAGAATGCCAGCCGCAGGGTCCCCGCTCCCTGGCATGGTAACCATCTCGGGGGGGAATGAAGGGGGAAACAGGCCCAGGAGTTGAGAGCCCTAGGGGCTCTCAAAATCCCACCCTGCACACCCACAGGTCGGCGGCCCCGAGGGCTGCAGCCAGACTGTCACTTCTCCTGGCTCTGTGTCCTCCTCCTGGCCAGCCTCCTGCTGCTGCTGCTCGGGCTTCTGGTGGCCATCATTCTAGCTCGTGAGTACCCGGCCCTGCTTGGGAGAAAGGACTCTTGAATGAGATTCAGTGTACCACTCTATTCATCACCCCTAGGGAACCAGCTCCTCTTAATCCCACTCCCGCATCTTCTTCCCTCCAGAGCTGCAGGCTACACCCCTGCCCGGGGCCTCCTATCATCTACTGCCGACCCAAGGCTTCACTACCACCACCCCCATCCACCCCACCACCACCACCACCATTCCCACCACCTCTCCAGCAACAGGGAACCCTAAAGGACAGCTGAAGGAGGCTGGCATGAGCCCCTCACCCCAGCCCTGTGAGTACCCAGGGCAGATCTTCCTGGAAAAGAGCCCAAGATGGCAGGAGGAAGGGGGGGGCGGGCAGGAAGAGGAAGCTTAGAAATAAAAGGGTCTCTCTCCTTTTGAGCTCTGAACTCTAACCTTCATCTCCGCAGCCTGTGGGGGCCTCCTCCCTGGCCCAAGGGGCTTCTTCAGCAGCCCCAACTACCCAGACCCTTACCCACCTAATGCCCACTGCGTGTGGTATATCCAGGTGGCCGCAGGCCACGCAATACAGCTCAAGATCGAAGCGCTCAGCATGGAAAGAGTGGCCTCCTGTCTTTTCGATCGCTTAGAAATCTCCCCTGAGCCTGAAGGCCCCCTCCTCAGGTGGGTCTCCCTGCTCCCAGGAGATCTCACCCCAGGAGATTGCACCCTTGCCCTGTGCACTGACTAGAGGGCAGAACCAGGGAGCGGCAATGTGAGAGGCTGGGATGGGAGGAAACGGCGAGACCTGACCTCTGGACCCAGCTCTGCCCCCCCGCCTGCTTTATGACCTTGGGAAGGTCGCCTCCGCTCTCTGTCAAACAGAGCCCCCACCTATCGCGCCTATGAATAAATGCCACAAGGATGGATGTGCAGGTCAGGAAGGTCAGAGCTCCCCGGGAAATGAAAGGGCCCTTTTTGACCCCATCATCACCAGTGCAGGGCTTGAAGAAAGAGAACCACAGGGCCCAGGCAGCCCCCGGTCTGGCTGGCCCTGGGCTCTGAGCCTCCAACACACCCAGCCTGGCTTCTTGCAGAGTGTGTGGGAGGGTGCCTCCCCCCACACTCAACACCAACGCCAGCCGCCTCCGGGTGGCCTTCGTCTCCGACAGCAGTGTGGAAGGATCTGGTTTCCAGGCCTGGTACCAGGCTGTGTCCCCCGGGAATGGTGAGTGTTTTCCCACCGTGTCTCCCGCTGCCTCTCAAGGGTCTCCCCTCCCCTCCAGCACTGGCAAAAGGGGTGGAGAGTCGGGGAGGGGGAGGG
Source organism: Crocuta crocuta (assembly GCF_008692635.1). Taxonomy (NCBI): domain Eukaryota; kingdom Metazoa; phylum Chordata; class Mammalia; order Carnivora; family Hyaenidae; genus Crocuta; species Crocuta crocuta. The sequence continues at coordinate 4,633,324 of NW_027527824.1, forward strand.
GGTTCTGAATCCAGACGCCCCTCCCCAGGGAGCTGTGCTCATGATGAGTTCCCCTGTGACCAGCTCGTCTGCCTGCTACCTGACTCAGTGTGTGACGGTTTCGCTAACTGTGCTGATGGCAGGGATGAAGCCCACTGTGGCGCCAAGCTCTTGGGTACGGACCCCTCCAGGCGCAGGGCGGGGACTCTCTTCCGGCATCTGCTCCAGGTTCAGCCTGAGCTCCCCAGCTCTGGCCCAGCCCCAAACTTGCCAGGACATTCTTCTGGCCCAGAACTTGCTTCCTCATGGGCCTGGCCAAAAACTCTCCCCTGTGAGGTCCCTTCCGGCCCTACTAGGCGAAGGCACGAGACCCTGGCAAACTCGCAAGCCCCTCCTCCTGTCCGCAGGGTGTGGGGGGAATCTGACTGGGCTCCAGGGCGCTTTTTCTGCTCCCAGTTACCTGCAGAGGTACCCTCACCAACAGGTAAGCCAGCACCCCTTGGGGAGGGCGGTGTGGCACACATGGGCACACCTGGGCCCCCGGGGTTAGTGTGACTGGGAATGGCACAGGAGACCCTGCCATGTTCTTGGGAAGGTCAGAGCTCAAACAGGCAGAAAGGGAAGTGTACTTAGTGCTTCCTAGGTGTCCAGAGATCAAGTAAACTTATCTTTCAGAGCAGACAAGTTAAAGGGCCCTTCTGCCACCGAAGATAAGAGTTAGGTGGGCCACACCCACCTGCACCCTACCCAGCCTGCAGCAGGGAGGAAGCCCTTCTAGAACTCACCCTGGATGTCCAGACTGGGATGAGAGAAGGAACCCTTGAACCACTCCCTCCGTGCCCTCCCCCAGCTTTGCACGTGGCACATCTCGGTGCCCGCGGGACATGGCATGGAATTGCAGTTCCACAACTTCAGCCTAGACGCTCAGGACGCGTGCAAGCTGGACTACGTGGCCGTGTATGAGACCAGCAACTCGGGGGCCCTGGGCCTCCTGGGCAGGTAGCAGCAGAGCGGGAGCCCTGGATAAACTCCGTCGTTCCTCCCGCTCTCAGCCAGACGTCTCTTCACTGTCGCCCTAGGAAAAGGCTTGTTCTGCCTCAGCCCAAAGCCTTTGCTCCACATCGGCCTTCTGCAGAAGGTCGTTTCCCAGTGCCCTCCCTTCCCGGCTCTCCTGCCCCCACTTCCCCTTCAAACCCTCACTGGTTTTTCCCATCTCCAACTGGCTTGAGTTCAAGCAGTTTGCTTAATTCTTTGTCTACTCCATATGTGTGTCTTCTTCTCAGGCCTTAAGCTCCATGAGTCAACGACCTTGTGTCCCATCCCCTCTGGCATCGCCCAGAGCACCAGTCAGAGTGAGGCCCGTGGGAACACACCCCGGGTCGGCCAAGGGCCCCCTGCCCAGGTCTGCTCTCCGCCTTGGGCAGGTTCTGTGGAGCTGAGCCACCGCCTCGCCTCGTCTCCTCGCGCAGCCAGCTGGTGGTGCTCTTTAGGACCGACCGTGGCATCAGCAGTGGGGGCTTCTCTGCCACCTACCGGGCCCTCAATGCCACCGAAAGTAGGTGCCCCAAGGTGGGTGTGGGTGGGCGGTACGGGGTGCCTCCGGGCGAACGAGGAAGGGCTCTGGACCTTGGTCAGGACACCGTGAAGGCAGTGTGGGGGCCACAGGCAAGTGCCAGGGCACTGCCATGCGCCCTCTGCCTCCAGATCCCTGTGGGCCCGGAGAGTTCTCCTGCCGCGACGGAGGGTGTAAGGGTCTGCAGTGGATGTGTGACACATGGAGAGACTGCACAGATAGCAGCGACCGCAACTGCAGCAGCCCCTTGTTCCCACCCCCTGGTGAGAAGCCTGGCCCAGTGGGCGGGGCCCCGTGAGCACCGTGGGCGGGGCCTGGCGGGTCGGAGCCAGCTGGGTGCCCATTCAGAGCACACTTCATAACGGCCCACCCCTGTCCTCCCTGATGGTAGGTTCCCCATCCTGACTCAGGGGCCACTCCACAGAGTCCCGGAGGGACTCTCATCCGGTGGTGCCTATGGTACTTAACGTCACCCTCAAGGGAAATGGGAATCAGGGAGTTAGTGGGTGGGGCTTCAAGAACCAGCCCAGCCTTGGGGTGCCTGGGTGGCTCAGTCAGTTGAGCAGAAATCGTGGTTACTGCTTGGGTCGTGATCTTGCGGTTCGTGGGCTCGAGCCCCGTGTTGGGCTCCCTCCGTGCTGCTGGTGTGGATCCTGCTTGAGATTTTCTCTCTCTCTCTCTCTCTCTCCCCCTCCCACTCCCTCTCTCTCTCTCTCAAAATAAAAGAATACATTTAGAAAAGAAAAGAACCAGCCCCGCCTTGTCACAAAAAGAGCTCCTCTCCACAACCCACCTCAGAGATGAAGGCGAGGGCCACTGGCTGACTCAGTAGAGCATGTGACTCTTGATCCCACCGCCATGAGTTCAAGTCCCATGTTAGGTGTGGAGCCTACTTAAAAAAAAAAAAAAAAAAAAAAAAGATGGAGGTGAGAGCAGGGAGTTAGTTCCTTCTGGATGCCCAGCAGTCCTTGCTGATGTCAGCACCCCATGCTCCCTGAGATTGAAGGGACACCTGCATGGTGCCCAGGGCTTCCAAATGGTGTTTGGACAGGCTGTCCAGGATCATAGGCACTGGCAACGTGTGCAAAACATCTCTCCACGTTATCGCCTTTGATTCCCACAACACCCATCTGACCCAGAGAGAGTGATGAGGTGACTTGCCCTAGGGCCACCAGCCAGTGTATCCCCACAGTGACCGTTCCTTCCCACCCCTACAGAGCTAGCCTGTGAGCCCATCAAGGTGGAGATGTGCATCGGTCTGAGCTACAACACCACGGCCTTCCCTAACATCTGGGTGGGCATGGCCACCCAGGAGGAGGTGGTGGAGGTCCTCAGAAGTTACAAGGTGCTCTGGGCAGAGTTGAGGAGGGAGCCCCAGGAAGTGGAGGGAGCCTCGGGGGCGTGGTGCCTGAGCGCTGATCTCCTTCCACAGAGCCTGACGAGTCTGCCCTGCTACCAGAATTTCCGGAGGCTCATCTGTGGGCTGCTGGTACCCCACTGCACCCCCACCGGCAGCGTGCTTGCCCCTTGCCGCTCTGTGTGCCAGGAAGCAGAGCGCCAGTGCCAGCCTGGCCTGGCTCTACTGGGTACCCCCTGGCCTTTCAACTGCAACAGGCTGCCTGAGGCCACTGGCCTGGAGGCTTGTGCCCAGCCCTGACCCTGAAGCCGGCCCCTGCCCTCTGCCCACCCACCTTTGCCCATCAGGGCGGGCAGGCAGGGGACTCTGCCCATCCTCTCTGGAGCCTCCCAGGGAGGGGAAGAGGAGTCCCCAGCGGGGCTGATGGAAGCTTCCCTGTCCCAGTACTTGCCCCAGCTCCACACCATGCCATTGACAGTGAGGACTGCTTCCCACACAAGCCTCTGACCCCCATTTCCTATCTTCTACCTTCCTCTCTCCACCTCCTTTTCCAGGTTCTCCATCACCTGCCTTCTGACTTTTTTCATTCATTCAACAAAAATGTATTGAGTGCCTAGGGACTGTGGCAAGCCCTGTTCTGAGTCCCTGGGAATCCAGTTGTCTGTCTGCCTCTAGAATTCTCCACCCTCGGTCCTCAGCTTTTATTTCTCCTGGTCTAGTCTGGTCCTTGGTCTCCATCACCTCTTCTTCCGGCTCCTTGGAGCGGTGGATGTCCTGGGTGTCTGTCTCCTACAGCTCTGCCTCTCTGTGCCCAGCTAAGACTCTCTCCCCCTCCTTTCTCCCCCAAACCTTGGCCTGCGGCCGGGCGACACCACGAGTTATTTCCCTGCTATTTCCCGGCCCGGAGTTCTTGGCCCTTGAACAACTGGTTTCCTCTTGGAGTCTGGGAGGAGCAGAGCGGAGCCGGCAGGGAGCGACCCGGGACCAGGGGGCCGCCGAGGGCAGGAGAGAAGCGCGGGGACGGGACAGGGATCCGCGGGAGGGTCCGGAGAAATGAGCGCCCAGAAGGAGGCCCCGGGAGCCGGGAAGGGGTGAGTCTGGCGGAGGGCAGGAGGGGGAGTGGGGACGGGAGGGGGCTGGGGGAAAGACTGGA
>NW_027527824.1:4637399-4637636 GCF_008692635.1 Crocuta crocuta
CCCGCCCTCCTGGCCCTCCCCGCCCCCCCTCCCCGGTGCTCTCGCCTCCTCGGCTCTGGGGCGACCCTCCGTCGTCCCCCCGGGGCCGCGCAGCCTCGGGCCCATGGCAGTGGGGTGGGGACCCGCTCGGGCGCGCCGAGTGGGATTCTGGGTCCCGATTCTGGGTCCCGACTCCCGTCCCGCCTGACCCACAGACTGCGAGAGGACCCCGGCGGCCGGAGTCCCCGTGCCACCGCC
>NW_027527824.1:4637726-4671660 GCF_008692635.1 Crocuta crocuta
GACCGGCCCAGCGGGCGAGTGCTCGGTACCTCCGCGCTCCGCCTTCAGCGCCAAGCGCTCAGAGAGCCGCGTGCCTCCGCCATCGGACGCGCCCCTACCCTTCGACCGCGTGCTGGTGAACGAGCAGGGACATTACGACGCCACCACCGGCAAGTTCACCTGCCAGGTGCCCGGGGTCTACTATTTCGCGGTCCATGCCACCGTCTACCGGGCTAGCCTGCAGTTCGATCTGGTCAAGAATGGCGAGTCCATCGCCTCTTTCTTCCAGTTTTTTGGGGGGTGGCCCAAGCCCGCCTCGCTCTCCGGGGGCGCCATGGTGAGGCTGGAGCCAGAGGACCAGGTGTGGGTGCAGGTGGGCGTGGGTGATTACATTGGCATCTATGCCAGCATCAAGACAGACAGCACCTTCTCGGGATTTCTGGTGTATTCTGACTGGCACAATTCCCCTGTCTTCGCCTGATGCCCCCTGGAAAGCGAGCCAACGCTCTCTCACTCCTAGGGGAGGAGGGTGTGACTCTGACAGCCGCAGATCCCGGAGGGCTGGCCCCCCCCGCCTTGGAATGTTGTGAATGACTCCGTCCTGCTGCTGGCAGAGAACGGGGACAGAGGCTGTCTGAGATCAGGGCTGGCAATGTGGGCAGTGGCTGGATTTCTGCCCAAAACCAAAGGCGCACTCTCTGTTGGCAGGTGTGGGCCGCCCAGTTGCTCTGGCCCAGCACCCCGGAGCTGGGGTGTCCTCTTCCTCTGGGTGCTCCCTATCCCTTCTACTCCTGGGCCCTTTTCTCAGAGATCATTCAATAAATCACTCCCCCCCCAAAAAAAACAAAAAACAAAAAAAAAACCTCCTACTGACTCAGCCTTTCTTCTTTAAGTGGTGCGGATGCCCTGAATCTGAGGATGGTGAGGGGGAGAGGGAGGGTAGCGGAAGGAAGGGCTCTTGGGCTGGATGAGACGTGGGGCATGAGATACAGGATGCAGACCCAGCTGAAGGAGAAGCCGCTCCATAGAGCTGCCCCTAAGCAGTGTGGGATGTGAAAAGGAGTGCCCGGCTGCGGAAGGTGGCCTTCTAGCATGGGGCTCTGACCACGTTTTCCTAACTCAAAGATGTCCTATGAACGCGGCGGGGGCTACCTTCACCACACACACACCCCTGCCCTGGTCAACAAAAAAGGAGCCCGGGGTTTGCATTTGTGTCTGCTCTGGCTGCTTGCCTGGTGTCTAGATGACTGGCCCGCTATTTCTGTCCCCCCCGTTCCAGGGAAGTGGTGCGTTCCTGGGTGGCTAGATAAGTAATTTCTGAGTTGACCACAAGAGGGCGCTCCAGCCCCAGAATACAGCCATGACCCTGGGTAGCTAGAGCTCATGCCTGCTAGGATGGTTGGGGGGAGGATGGGCGTATTGAGGTCTGCCAATGTAATTCCGGATGGGGGTGCAGGAAAAGGGGGTCCTTTGCTCCCAGCTCTGGAAGTTTATCTTCTCTCATAAAATGTTTATCCTCACATTAAACAGAGACTGGAAGGAGCCAAGCCTCCCCACGCTCAGCTCCCCTAGGGTTGGGGGAAGGAGGGAGAAAGCTCTCCCTAGGCCTCCCAACTCCAAGATGCCTGTGGGAAACTGCCCCACCATGCTGAGCATAGCCTGGGTGGGCCGCGCCACTAAGTCTGAGGCTAGCCACAAAGCCCCTTCAAGGTTCCCCTCCTCTGACCTTCAGAAGCCAGCCCCAGCCCCACCCCCAATCCAATGACTAACAAACCAGGGCTTGCCAGACCCACAATCAAGTCAGCCTCTCAACCCCCAAGAATGCAGAGGGGCCTCTTCTCAGTTTCTTCCTGACCTACCCTTTCTTCCTCTCCACCCCACCCCCCAACCACCCAAAACGGCTTCCAGAAGGCTGCCCCTGGCATTATGCGCCTAGATTTAACATACAATTGTGGGGGAGTTCCCCCCCCTCCTCCTTGCTGGTCATGTGAGGGCAGATGTTCCCCCCCCTCCTCCTTGCTGGTCATGTGAGGGCAGATATAACGAGGGGATTGGGCTCAGGTCCTGGATTTCAGCTCCCAGCTCTCCACCAGGAGGCCTCACAGCCTCACTCGAGCCCAAGAGACACAAAGTTAAGGGCCAGCTCCTCCAGGGACCAGAGGGTAGACTGGACTCCAGGCAGCAAGAACCCCAAATTCCCTCCTGGGAAGAGTGGCACCAGAGAGGCTGGGAAGCCATTCACAATTCCTCTGTACTAAGGTTTCATTCTGGCAAAAATAGAAAAGATGGAGAGGGCTTTCCAAAAGCCAGGTGTGTGAGAGGGCACAAATAGGAGGTAGTGAAAGCTAATTCGGCCACAGTTGGCATGGGCTCTCCCCGAGGCACAGTACTCACATCCTATCTGATCTCTTCCCCCAACCAGGTCCTCCCCAGACCACAGTGACTCCAACAGGACCAAAGGACCCTGCCACAGCATCAGTCAGCCTGACCAACTGCTCACCCCTGTAAGGATGCACACAGAGGCGGTCAGAGCTGTCAAAAGAACTTTATTCACTAGAAACTGGGCCAGACAGACCCAGCAGGGAGCTGTGTGCCCCTGGGCTGGCCCCTTCCATATTTGGACCCTAGTGAAATGTGCACAGTCTGCCCTCCCAGGGCCGGGGAGAGACAAACAGAAGGGGAACGCCAATGTTCTCTGTGATGTGGGGAGTGGAAAGGGTAGTAGAAATCTGGTTATCCCTCCTAAGGCTCCCAGTGGAGCTGGGGTGCCAGAGGGCATGTGGTCCCAAAGCCAGGTGCAGACACCCACCTTCCAAGGAGTAAACTCTTGACCCTAGCTGTTAGGATCCTTGATCCTATCAGGTTGGGAGGGGGCCTCATAAGATCAAGACACGCAGAAGTGGTAGCTCTAAGGGCACCTGAAAGATACTATCCCCAAGGCCTACCAGGACACAGGTGTTCTGGCTGAAAGCAAAGGTTCAAGATCATTCCAAGGCCCCTGCATTGCCAAAATACCCAAATGACTGCTTTGCTGTGGCTGAAGCTGGGGAGGAAATGGGGAGGGTCTGGGGAGAGGACCTGCAAACCCCCAACAGGAACACCAGAACACAGAGGGGGAGCCCCAGAGGCTGGCATCTGGATGGGCCCTGGCGACCTGGAGGGGAGTCCACAGCAGCCTCGGGGCCTTGCATAGTGATACACTCACCACCTCCGGCATCACAGGGACCCACTGGGTAAGGAAAAGCTGTGACCCTGCCCCACCCGGCTCACAGTCTTCCAGAGCATCCTATCTCAATGTCCTGGACGAATGGCTTAGAGGCTTGGCATGACAGCTGTGGGGGTGGGAGGGGATTCAGGTCAGAAATGGAGAGGTCAGGTGTTAAAGCTGTCCTAGCACAGGTGGCTTCGTGGAGCACGGAAGGGTGGGCAGACACGGAAGGAGTCTTCAGAGGTAGACGTTGAGGGTCTGCAGAATGCCCCGGCGGCAGAGTGGGCAGTTGCGGTGGTAGACGGGGTGGCGCATCAGGATCTCAGTGCAAGCCTGGCACAGGCAGAGGTGCCGACAGGGCAGAAGCAGCACCGTCTTGCTCTGGTCCTGGCAAATGACACACTTCTTCCGCTCCTCTTGCTCCTTGAGCAGCTTCCACGGGTCCTGCCCGGCTACAGGCTCCTCTTCGTTGAGCCTCTCCCGGCCGCGGGCAGCTGTCACTCTGACCATCCTGACCTCCTCCTCTTCTGCCTCTGATCTGGGCCCGGTTTCAGGAAGGGTGTCCTGTCGCCAGGTCCTGGCTGAGGGCACCCTCCTAAGGCCACCCTGAGGGGCCCCGGGGGCCCCTCCTCGGCTTGGCCAGGTCGCCAGCTGCAGGCTGCGGCTCCAGACTCGGCGCCAGGCCTCCAAGTCCAGTGCGAGGCGAGAGAGCCGCACGACATCTTCTCGCAGCCGGTGGTAAGACGGCCGGGCGTGGAGCTGACTGAGTGCCCGGGTGGCCAGTCTCAGAGTGAGGTCCGGGTGCAACACGGTCACCATCACTGCCAGCACACAAGCCAGCAGCACCAGGCCGGTGACATTGACAAGCACAAAGCTGGCCAGGAGGCGGGCAGCCGACGCTAGGAGCTCCAGCGCTAGCTGGCAGGGGGTCCAGAGGAGGATGGCCATGGCCACAGCACTGCTGGAAATGTGGGCTAGGAAGGCAGCTACAACATCTGTCATCCTCCACAGGGGCCCCGTCACTGCATCCCACAGGGCCAGCATCAGGGAGAAAAGGTTCTGAGTGCCAATGAGGCAGATGTTGACCAGACTGTTGATCACGTAGGCCACCAGGCTCATGGCAATGGCACAGATATCACAGGCCTGGCGCAGCAAAGCATGGCCACTGGAGACCACATTGAGGACACCCCGGTGCAGTATCTCCCGGCTCCTCAGTGCCCCGTGAGAGGCCAGGTGCCCCAGGAGCTTTAAGCTCTCCAGGCCAGAGCAGCAGCTGTACAGCAGCGTACACAAGGCCTGCAAGCTCCCAAAGGTGAACCGGACCAAGGCTTCCACCAAGGCCAGCAGCGAAAGCAGGACTCCGCGGCCCAGGTGCAGAAGACTAGTCAGTACCGTGTGTGGCAGGTTGTAGATGAAGGCCAGCAGCCAGGCCAGAGAAGCCAGGAGGGAGGACACCAGCAGGAAGTTGAGATCCAACACCAAGGTCAGCAGGTCCAGGACAAGGCCCACCCCATTCACTATCAGGTACACAGCCTCCATGATAGGTCTGTGGAGGTTAATCCAAAAGGAAGTCTGACTCCCGGCTGAGGAGCGTGTCAAGGTTGACAATATTTGAGGGCGTCAGAGATTAATTTGGGAGGGAAGTGAGCAGTCTCCACGCCAGGGAGAATCAAGAATCAGAGGAAGGTGTGGGTTAGAGCGAAGTGGAGTCTCAGTGGAGGGAAAGGGGACTAGGTGCCGGTCCAGGAGTCCCGGTTTTGAATGCGGCCCGTTTGGAAGAGAAGAGGCCAAACATCTCTAAAGTGGAGGTGAGCCCGGGCTGGAGGAGATATCTCAGCTTTGGAGGCCTGGTGGTGGCGAACCACGGGCGGGCAGTGGGTCAGACCGAGAAGAGACCGGGAACAGATGGGACCGGGCCGGGGCCGGGTGGGGGAGGCGCAGGCTGGGCGCGGGCTCGCGGTCCAGCTACGCAGGTACCCTTGTCCCCGCCCGGCCCCCGTCCTCGGGGCTCGCGGCTCTTTGCGTCCAAAGGACTAGTGAGAAAGGGAGTCAGCTTCAGCAAATCCCAAACGCGGCCTCTATTCCGCTGGGCGCCGCCATCTTGTGTGCGAAAGGGTGGGGCAAAAAGTGTGACCAGGAGGGCGGGACGACGAACGCCGACCAACCTTGAGGAGCAACGGCAGGAAACATCGAGCATTCATTGGTCTGTTTGAACGGGGCCCGAACGTATTTACTTTCCAGAGGAAAGGGCGGAGACAGATTCAAGTCCCCGCCCCCTTGAGGCAGTGATTGGTCAGCTGACGGGCAGAAGTGGCATATGCCCTCCTCCTAGTCCCGCCCCTTAACGGAGCAGGCTTTTTGGACTGAGCCAGATAACGGGAACTGTTCTTGCTCCTGGCCCTCGGTCAGATCGGTCAGATCGTGAACGTTTTCGGTGCGGTTGATGGTTACTGCCTCTGAGCCGGACTCTGGGATTTTACCGCCTCCACATCCTCCTCAGACTCGCCGCCTCGTCCTCCTCTGTTCATTCATTCGTTTAGTCTATCATTTACTGAGTGCCTGCAAATACACTGGGAATACAAAAAATGTTTAAAGGGGTGCCTGCCCTCAAGCCGTCCAACAGATGGTGACAGGGCATTCCCAAGATGCTATTCCAAACGGTTTCCTCTGGCGCCATCAGCTTTTCTCGGCATCTTTAGACTACCTCATTGTCATTATGAAAAGGAGGCCACAGGGGCGCCCGGGTGGCTTAGTCGGTTAAGCGTCCGACTTTCGCTCAGGTCATGATCTCACGGTTCGTGGGTTCGAGCCCCGCGTTGGGCTCTGTGCTGACTGCCAGCTCAGAGCCTGGAGCCTGTTTCAGAGTCTGTGTCTTCCTCGCTCTCTGACCCTCCCCTGCTCACGCTGTCTCTCTCTCTCTCCTAGAAATAAATAAAACATTTAAAAAAAAAAAAAAGAAAAAAGAAAAGGAGGCCACAGACAAGAAACAGCTCACCTTCCTACACTAGCCCCTGTTAATTTGCTTACTTGAACATTCTAGTTAGATATCTACACCTGCGCGGCTCCAGGTTCCTCAACAAGTTATCCTTTCCTTTAATATTCAAAATATATTTGAGACCCCACCCCAAATACATTGGGAAACCAAACCTGATGTTCTCTATTAACGCCAAGGATACCTGGGGGTCTTACCCTTCCCCTGGTCACCATTGCTTTAATTTCCTGCTTCTTTAATGCTTCATCTCCATTCTGACCTGGACTCCTGAAAGTGTTTGTCCCCATTCACCCACTCAACCCCCAACATGACCTGAATCCCTCATTCCCCAAAGCACAACTAACAGAAAGCTGAGGTGTGCAGCAAGCCTTCACTGAGACGTAGGGTCCCCACAGGGTTACTGCAGATTACCCTGCAATGCAGGAACTGCGTTTTCTAAAACTCCACTGGTTTTGCACCAGCCTCTCTCTCACACCTGTCAGGCCCCACCTTAATGATTTCCCTGAGGCATGTTTTTCCCTTCCTCTTCCTCTTGGGATTTCCCCTCCCTTTCTCTAGCCATCAGATTCCAACTTCCTATTTTTTTATTTGATTTTACAGAATAGTCTGTCTCTACCCCCACAAAATGCTAACCTCCCTAAAAAAGGGAGAACAAATAAAGATTTGTTTTAGCCTCCTGCTCAGATCATGGTCTGTTGTGGTTATTGTTATGGATGTTTTTATTGTCAAACTGTGCATTTTCCCCCAATTTCAAATCTTGGAGAATATACCCACTTCCCCTTCAAGATATTTGATCTCCCCACCTGTAACCTGTTCTCTTCAGAAATCTTCCTTGTTCGGTGAACACTATTGTGTTCCTAATCTAAATTTTTGCAGCACTTGATACCAGTGACCACTTCCTCCATTCTTTCATGGACCCTCCTCTCTACATGATGATTTCCAATTCTGTGCCTTCAGCCCGAATCTCTCTTGCAAAGTTTAGGTTCCAAGCGCTTCCTGGACATAGTCAGTGCCTGATTATCACAATGGTACTTCAAACTCAACATGTCCAAATTCAAACTCAGAAAACTTCCTGTGCCTACACTGTGTGCAATTAACCAGCTAGCTTTCCACACCAAGAAAGACCTTCTTGGAATTGGCAGGATCCTCTAAAACAGTATTTCCATTTGTTTGGGACCAAAGCCTCCCCTCTGAGCGACTTGAGACTCGCCAAAGCCACTTCAAATGACTCAGCTGGCAACCCAGCTGTGGGCAGGCAGAGGTTACGTGTGGCCCAAATTCGTGTGACAAATGAATTGCTATATTACAAAATGCTCTCCGTTCTTCAGCTAGAAACAACCGAAAATTACCGTGTGAACACAAAGCAAAAGAAGTGCTGGGCTTCAGGGGCGCCTGGGTGGCTCAGCCGGTTAAGTGTCTGACTTTGGTTCAGGTCAATATCTGCAGTTCGTGGGTTTGAGCCCTGTGTTGGCTCTGTGCTGACAGCTCAGAGCCTGGAGTCACTTTGGATTCTGTGTCTCCCTCTATCTCTGCCTCTCCCTTGATCGAACTCTGTCTCTCTCAAAACTAAACATTAAAAATATTAAAGAAGTGCTGGGCTTTGGTTAAGACTTCGACTCTTGATTTCAGCTCAGGTCATGATCTCATAGTTTGCAGGTTCCAGCCCCACACTGGGCTCTGCGCTGGCAATGCAGAACCTGCCTGAGATTCTCTCTCCCTCTCTCTCTGCCCCTCCCTGCTCTCTCTCTCTCTCTCAATAATTAAAAAAATAACCTAAAAAAAATCATGTTAAAGAAGTGCTGGGCTGACACCCCCTTGGAGAAGCCAAGGCACTTCCTCGTGCTGGGAGACTTTAAACCACTCCCCTTGCAGTAACCATGGAAATGATGGTTTGGTTTGGAGTCAAGTGGTATCCCTTACTAACTTGATAATGTTCCTTTTTCCTTGGAGACTGTGTTTCAGATAAGAGCGGGTTCAAACCCACAGTTGCCAAAGCGGGGCTTATCATCTGTTTGGAGGCTGGAGAAAGGAGACTGGAGAGCGTTGGTAGTAAGATCTGACACCAACTAACATTAAGGAGGAAGTTCAAATTGCTTGCTAGCGTGAGTTGCAGTGATTGAAAAGAAAATCAGACAGATCTTAAGAAAACTTAATGCCTAGACGCTATGTATCCTTGTAGAATTTTAGGACCGAAGTTGTAATGGGGTGAGCTACAGTCCTCAGCCACCTGTCCCCAAGGGGCTTCCTGCTGCACTAACCGCAGGGCTTTTGTTTCACTAGGTGAGAGATGCTGGCTGAGATAATAAAAGGGGATTTTAGAGATGGGGGAAAACCATGAATGTCCAGTTCAGGGGTCTTAGTTTAGAGTTGGATTTTTTTTTTCCTTTTTGATCAAATTTTGCTGTTGTTTTATACAAACCCTTTACAGTGTTCCAAAGTCCAAACTATAGAAAAAGGTACATTCATAGGTTTGTTTTCCTTCTGCCCCCTACACCCTGTTTCCTCCCAGCACCACCTAAGGGCCTCGCAAATCACAAACAGCAAAAACTGTTTTCCTTGGTCCATCAGGATCCAGGGCTTGGCACTGACACACCAGAACTCATAACCCTAAACATCAGCTCTGTTAATAACCCCATTTGGGCCCAGAGAAGCCCTTCCCTGCATCTCTGAGGTAACTGTGTCCAAAAGCCACCAAGAAAACTCCTGAATTTTTATATGGGAGAGGATTCCAGCAGTTGAAATGCTTAGGTAAGAAAAGAAATACGTTAATTAACTAGTCAAATTCTCCTGCTTTCCTTCTTGTTCCAATTTGTGGCCCCAGAAGTACTCGGAAACGAATGCAATGGCTGAGGAACATTTGTAATATCAACTCAGATTTTTTTAATGTGTATATATGTAAATCTAGATGAAACATGCATGCGTATTTAACTGGTTGTAGCTCCGTTTTAACAGAAGGGGAGGGCTGAAAAAAGCCCCTCGTAATTTTAGGCATTGATTTAAAAGACTGCTGAGGGCAAGTCAGTGGTGATTGGACTGACATGGTTAGTAAAGGTAAAGAGGAACCAGGTTCCAGAAGCATGTTTTGTGCCATGTTCCCTGTAGGGCGCATAGTTTAACTTGTTTCTAGACCTGGCCTCAATTGTGCTGATCATGATCGCATTCTCGGGAACGATAAAAAGATTTTATATACAATGTTTTGTGATTCTGCCCAAAGATAAAACATCTAGGAAAAACACACATCACATTTCACCTTACTGCCTCTCTGGGACACATGATGGGTACACAGGCTCAATGCTGTTAAACAAATATATTCGAGGCGCCTGGGGGACTCAGTTCATTAAGTGTCCAACTCTTGATTTCGGCTCAGGTCATGATCTCACAGTTCTCGGAGTTCAAGCTCTGCCTCGGGTTCTGTGCTGACAGCGTGGAGCCTTCTTGGGATTCTTTCTCTCTTCCTCTGCCCCTTCCCACTTCCCTCTCTCTCTCAAAAGTAAATAAACATTTAAAAATAATAGTAATAATATTGACAAAAGTTTAACCAAAAAGATCTAAATATACAATATGCCAAATATATGATGCCATATATATATATATATATGGATATGGATATCTCCATATACCATTAATGGTTATCTGCAATATTTTAATTCCCCTAAAAATTCCTGTGTTCCACCTATTCATCCCTTCCCTCTCTCTCCGCACCCCCAACCCCTGGCCATCACTAAATTTTTTCCCTCCTTCCCCCACTGACGTTATTTTTTTAAAACTTTTTTAAAAAATATAATTTGTCAAATTGGTTTCCATACAACACCCAGTGGTCAGCTCAACAAGTGCCCTCCTCCATACCCATCACCCTCCTTCCCCTCCCCCCCACCCTCCATCAACCCTCAGTTTGTTCTTAGTACTTAAGAGTCTCTTATGGTTTGCCTCCCTCCCTCTCTGTAACTTATTTTTCCCCCTCCCCTTCCCCATGGTCCTCTGTTAAGTTTCTCAGGATCCACATATGACTGAAAACATATAGGATCTGTCTTTCTCTGACCGACTTATTTCACTTAGCATAATACCTTCCAGCTCCATCCACGTTATTGCAAATGGCAAGATTTCATTCTTTCTCATTGCCAAGTAGTATTCCATTGTATATATAAGCCATGTCTTCTTTATCCATTTGTCAGTTGATGGACTTTTAGGCTCTTTCCATAATTTGACTATTGTTGAAAGTGCTGCTATAAACATTTGGTACATGTGCCCCTATGCATCAGCACTCCTGTATCCCTTGGGTAAATTCCTAGCAGTGCAACTGCTGGGTCATAGGAGAGTTCTAGTGTTAATCTTTTGAGGAACCTCTACACTCCAGAGGGGCTGCACCAGTTTACATTCCCACCAGCAGTGTAAGAAAGTGCCCATTTCTCCACATCCTCACCAGCATCTATAGTCTCCCGATTTGTTCATTTTAGCCACTCTGACCAGCATGAGGTGGCATCTCAGTGTGGTTTTGATTTATATTTCCCTGATGATGAGTGACATTGAGCATCATTTCATGTGTCTGTTGGCCATCTGCATGTCTTCTTTGGAGAAGTGTCTATTCATGTCTTCTGTCCATTTCTTCATTGGCTTATTTGTTTTTCAGGTGTGGAGTTTGGTGAGTTCTTCATAGATTTTGGATACTAGCCCTTTATCTGATATGTCATTTACAACAATCTTTTCCCATCCCATCAGTTGCCTTTTAGTTTTGTTGATTGTTTCCTTTGCGGTGCAGAAGCTTTTTATCTTGATGAGGTCCCAGTAGTTCATTTTTCCTTTTGTTTCCCTTGCCTTTGGAGATGTGTCAAGTAAGACATTGCTGCGGCTGAGGTCAGAGAGGTTGTTTCCTGCTTTCTCCTATAGGGTTTTGATGGTTTCCTGTCTCACATTCGGGTCCTTCATCTATTTTGAGTTTATTTTTGTGTACGGTGAAAGAAAGTGGTCTAGTTTCAGTCTTCTGCATGTTGCTATCCAGTTCTCCCAGCACCATTTGTTAAAGAGACTGTCTTTTTCCATTGGATAGTCTTTCCTGCTTTGTCAAAAAAGTGTGCCATACATTTGTGGGTCCAGTCCTGGGTTCTCTATTCTGTTCCATTGGTCTATGTGTCTGTTTTTGTGACAATATCATACTGTCTTGATGATTACAGCTTTGTAGTAGAGGCTACAGTCTGAGATTGTGATGCCTCCCATTTTGCTCTTCTTCTTCAATATTACTTTGGCTATTTGGGGCCTTTTGTGGTTCATACAAATTTTAGGATTGTTTGTTCTAGCTTTGAGAAGAATGCTCGTGCAATTTTGATTGGGATTGCATTGAATGTGTAGATTGCTTTGGGTAGTACTGACATTTTAACAATATTTATTCTTCCAATCCATGAGCATGGAATGTTTTTCCATTTCTTTGTGTCTTCTTCAATTTCCTTCGTAAGTTATCTATAGTTTTCAGCATACACATCTTTTTACATATTTGGTTATGTTTATTCCCAGATGTTTTATGGTTTGTTTTTTTTTTTTGTGCAATTGTGAATGGTATCAGTTTCTTTATTTCTCTTTCTGTTGCTTCATTATTGGTGTAAAAAAATGCAACCAATTTCTCTACGTTGATTTTATACCCTGTGACTTTGCTGAATTCATTTATCAGTTCTAGCAGACTTTTGGTGGAGTCTGTCGGGTTTTCCAAGTAGAGTATCATGTCGTATGAGAAAAGTGGAAGTTTGACTTCATCTTTGCCAATTCTGATGCCTTTTATTTCACTTTGTTGTCTGATGGCTGGTGCTGGGACTTCCAGCACTATGTTAAACAACAGTGGTGAGAGTGGACATCCCTGTCATGTTCCTTCCTGATCTCAGGGAGAAAGCTCTCAGTTTCTCCCCATTGAGGATTGTATTAGCTGTGGGCTTTTCATAAACGGCATTTATGATGTTTAAGTATGTTCCTTCTATCCTGACTTTCTCAAGAGTTTTTATTAAGAAAGGGTGCTGTATTTTGTCAAACGCTTTTTTTGCATCTATTGAAATGACCATGTGGTTCTTTTCTTTTATTAATGTGAATACGTTGATTGATTTGCAAAGATTGAACCAGCCCTGCAGGCCAGGAATGAACCCCACTTGATCATGGTGAATAATTCTTTTTATATGCTGCTGAATTCGATTTGCTAGTATCTTGTTGAGAATTGTTGCATCCATATTCATCAGGGATATTGGCCTGTAGTTTTCTTTTTTTGCCGTGTCTCTGGTTTGGGAATCAAAGTAATGCTGGCTTCATAGAATGAGCCCAGAAGTTTTCCCTCCATTACTACTTTTTGGAACAGCTGGAGAAAGATAGGTATTAACTCTGCTTTAAATGTCTGGTAGAATTCCCCAGGGATGCCATCTGGTCCAGGACTCTTATTTTTTGGGAAATTTTTGATAACTGATTCAATTTCTTCACTGGTTATGGGTCTGTACACATTTTTTATTTCTTCCCATTTGAGTTTTGGTAGTGTGTGGGTGTTTAGGACTCTGTCCATTTCTTCCAGGTTGTCCAGTTTGTTGGCATATAATTTTTCATAGTATTCTCTGGTAATTGTGTTTCTGAGGGATTGGTTGTAATAAATCCATTTCCATTCGTGATTTTATGTATTTGGGTCCTCTCTCTTTTCTTTTTGAGAAGCCTTGCTAGAGGTTTATCAATTTTGTTTTTTGTTTTTTTTTAATTTTGTTTATTTTTTAAAAAAAACCAACTCTTGGTTTCATTTATCTGTTCTACTGGTTTGTTTATTTTTTGTTTTTGGTTTTGTTTTGTTTTGTTTTGTTTTTGGATTCTATATTGTTTATTTCTGCTCTAATCTTTCTTATTTCTCTTCTTATGCTGAGTTTGGGGTGTCTTTGCTGTTCTGCTTCTAGTTCCTTTAGGTGTGCTGTTAAATTTTGTATTTGGGATTTTTCTTGTTTCTTGAGATAGGCCTGTATTGCAATGCATTTTCCTCTTAGAACTGCCTTTGCTGCATCCCAAAGGGTTTGGATTATTGTATTTTCATTTTCACTTGTTTCCATATATTTTTAAATTTCTTTTCAAATTGCCTGGTTGACCCAGCAGTTCTTTAGTAGGGTGTTCTTTAACCTCCATGCTTTTGGAGGTTTTCCAGACTTTTTCCTCTGGTTGATTACAAGTTTCATAGTATTGTGATCTGAGACTGTGCATGATGATCTAAATTCTTTTATATTTATTGAGGACTGCTTTGTGACCCAGTATGTGATCTATCTTGGAGAATGTACCATGTGCACTCCAGAAGAAAGTATATCCCTCTGCTTTAGAATGTAGAGTTCTAGGGGCGCCTGGGTGGCTTAGTCGGTTGAGCGTCCGACTTTCGCTTAGGTCATGATCTCGCGGTTCGTGGGTTCAAGCCCCGCGTCGGGCTCTGTGCTGACTGCCAGCTCAGAGNTTTCTCAAGAGTTTTTATTAAGAAAGGGTGCTGTATTTTGTCAAACGCTTTTTTTGCATCTATTGAAATGACCATGTGGTTCTTTTCTTTTATTAATGTGAATACGTTGATTGATTTGCAAAGATTGAACCAGCCCTGCAGGCCAGGAATGAACCCCACTTGATCATGGTGAATAATTCTTTTTATATGCTGCTGAATTCGATTTGCTAGTATCTTGTTGAGAATTGTTGCATCCATATTCATCAGGGATATTGGCCTGTAGTTTTCTTTTTTTGCCGTGTCTCTGGTTTGGGAATCAAAGTAATGCTGGCTTCATAGAATGAGCCCAGAAGTTTTCCCTCCATTACTACTTTTTGGAACAGCTGGAGAAAGATAGGTATTAACTCTGCTTTAAATGTCTGGTAGAATTCCCCAGGGATGCCATCTGGTCCAGGACTCTTATTTTTTGGGAAATTTTTGATAACTGATTCAATTTCTTCACTGGTTATGGGTCTGTACACATTTTTTATTTCTTCCCATTTGAGTTTTGGTAGTGTGTGGGTGTTTAGGACTCTGTCCATTTCTTCCAGGTTGTCCAGTTTGTTGGCATATAATTTTTCATAGTATTCTCTGGTAATTGTGTTTCTGAGGGATTGGTTGTAATAAATCCATTTCCATTCGTGATTTTATGTATTTGGGTCCTCTCTCTTTTCTTTTTGAGAAGCCTTGCTAGAGGTTTATCAATTTTGTTTTTTGTTTTTTTTTAATTTTGTTTATTTTTTAAAAAAAACCAACTCTTGGTTTCATTTATCTGTTCTACTGGTTTGTTTATTTTTTGTTTTTGGTTTTGTTTTGTTTTGTTTTGTTTTTGGATTCTATATTGTTTATTTCTGCTCTAATCTTTCTTATTTCTCTTCTTATGCTGAGTTTGGGGTGTCTTTGCTGTTCTGCTTCTAGTTCCTTTAGGTGTGCTGTTAAATTTTGTATTTGGGA
The DNA here is from genome assembly GCF_008692635.1 of Crocuta crocuta. Classification (NCBI taxonomy): domain Eukaryota; kingdom Metazoa; phylum Chordata; class Mammalia; order Carnivora; family Hyaenidae; genus Crocuta; species Crocuta crocuta. The sequence continues at coordinate 4,652,319 of NW_027527824.1, forward strand.
TTTTTCTTGTTTCTTGAGATAGGCCTGTATTGCAATGCATTTTCCTCTTAGAACTGCCTTTGCTGCATCCCAAAGGGTTTGGATTATTGTATTTTCATTTTCACTTGTTTCCATATATTTTTAAATTTCTTTTCAAATTGCCTGGTTGACCCAGCAGTTCTTTAGTAGGGTGTTCTTTAACCTCCATGCTTTTGGAGGTTTTCCAGACTTTTTCCTCTGGTTGATTACAAGTTTCATAGTATTGTGATCTGAGACTGTGCATGATGATCTAAATTCTTTTATATTTATTGAGGACTGCTTTGTGACCCAGTATGTGATCTATCTTGGAGAATGTACCATGTGCACTCCAGAAGAAAGTATATCCCTCTGCTTTAGAATGTAGAGTTCTAGGGGCGCCTGGGTGGCTTAGTCGGTTGAGCGTCCGACTTTCGCTTAGGTCATGATCTCGCGGTTCGTGGGTTCAAGCCCCGCGTCGGGCTCTGTGCTGACTGCCAGCTCAGAGCCTGGAGCCTGTTTCAGTCTGTGACTCCCTCTCTCTCTGACCCTCCCCTGCTCACGCTGTCTCTCTCTCTCTCCTAGAAATAAATAAAACATTAAAAAAAAAAAACACTTTAGAATGTAGAGTTCTAAATATATCTATCAAGTCCATCTGGTCCAATGTATCATTCAAGGCCATTGTTTCTTTACTGATTCTCTGTCTAGATGATCTGTCCATTGCTGTAAGTGGAGTATTAAAGTCCTCTGCAATTACTACATTCTTATCAATAAGATTGTGTTATGTTTGTGATTGTTTTATATATTTGGGTGTTCCCAAACTCGGCGCATAGACATTTATAATTGTTAGCTCTTTCTGATGGATAGACCCTGTAATTATTATATAATGCCCTTCTTTGTCTCTTGTACAGCCTTTAATTTGAAGTCTGGTTTGTCTGAGATAAATATGGCTACTCCAGCTTTCTTTTGACTTCCAGTAGCATGATAGATAGTTCTCCATCTCCTCACTTTCAATCTGAAGGTGTCTTCATGTCTAAAATGAGTCTCTTGTAGACAGCAAATAGGTTGGGTCTTGGTTTTTTATCCGTGCTGATACCCTTTGTCTTTTGATTGGAGCATTTAGACCATTTACATTCAGTGTTGTTGTTTTTTTAGTTGTTTTTTTTTTTTTTTTTACATTCATTTATCTTTGAGAGACAGAACGTGAGCTGGGGAGGGGCAGAGAGAGAAGGAGACACAGAATCCAAAGCAGACTCCAGGCTCCGAGCTGTCAGCACAGAGACCAACACAGGGCTTGAACCCACACACCGGGAGATCATGACCTGAGAAGAAGTCAGACGCTCAAACAACTGAGCCACCCAGGCGCTCTACATTCAGTGTTATTATTGAAAAATATGGTTTTGGAGTCATTGTGTTATCTGCAGGTCTCATGCTTGTGGTGATGTCTCTGGTACTTTGTGGTCCTTGCAACATTTCACTCATAGAATCCCTCTTAGGATTTCTTGTAGGGCTGGTTTAGTGATGATGAATTCTTTCAGTTTTTGTTTGCTTGGGAAAACCTTTATCTCTCCTTCTGTTCTGAATGATAGGCTTACTGGATAAAGGATTCTTGGCTGCATATTTTTCTTGTTCATCACATTGAAGATTTCCTGCCATTCCTTTCTTGCCTGCCAAGTTTCAGTATATAGGTCTGCTACTACCCTTATGTGTCTACCTTTGTATGTCAAGGCCTGTTTATGCCTAGCTGCTTTCAGATGTTTCTTTTTAGCCTTCTATTTTGCCAGTTTCACTATATGTCATGCAGAAGATCAATTCATGTTACGTCCGACAGGAGTTCTCTGTGCCTCTTGGATTTCAATATCTATTTCCTTCCCCAGAGTGGGGAAGTTCTCAGCTATGATTTGTTCAAGTACACCTTCAGCCCCTTTCTCTCTTCTTCTTCTTCTGGAATTCCTATGATACAGGTATTAGTCCATTTGATTGCATCACTAAGTTCTCTAATTCTCCCTTGATGACCCTGGAATTTTTTATTTCTTTTTCTCAGCTTCCTCTTTTTTCATAATTCTAATTCACCTATTCTTCCCTCTGCCTCTTCAATCTGCCCTGTGGCTGTCTCCATTTTATTTTGCACCTCATTTATAGCACTTTTTAATTCATCATGACTATTTTTAAGATCCTTTATCATCTCTGTAGCAATAGAGTCTCTGCTGTCTTCTGTGCTTTTTTCAAGCCCAGCGATTAATTTTGTGACTATTATTCTAAATTCTTGTTCAGTTATGTTGCTTATATTTGCCGTGATCAGTTCTTTAGCTATCACTTCTTTCTGTAGTTTCTTTTGAGGAGAATTCTTCCGTTTCATTATTTTGGATAGTTTTCTGTCCCTTACAAGTTTTATAAGCTTGTTATGTGCTCGGCACCTGCAAGCACTGCTATACTAAAGGGGGCTTATACACTGTCCAGGGCCTGGCCATTCAGGAAGTGGTTTTTTTTGGAGAGTGTTACCTGCTCTCTCTTGTTGTGACTTTGGTTATTTTACTTCCCTACTCGTAGTAATGTTTTGGACACTCCACCAGGTGTGCTTTGATTTGTTCCTGGAAAGGAAAACAAACAGACAAACAGGAAACAAAAACATGCAAACACACAAATAAACACAAAAAGCAAAAAACAATCCAAAAGCAAAAAGCCAGAAACACCAGTTACAACTAAAGAGGGTGGAGGCGGTGCTGATGAAAGAGCACATACAAAGAGAGACATGATAGGGGCGGGGAAAGAAGAAAAAATGAACATTGGCCAGGCAGGAAGACTAAAAGCCTTAATCCAGAGAGAGAGAAAGGAAGATAGGGAAGGAGTCGAGGAAAAAGAAACAAAGATAGTTACCCAGACAGAGAAACTACATGGCCTGATTATTCCAGAGAGAGAGAGACAGGAAAGGAAAGAAGGATGTGTAGAAACATGTATCAGGAGAATGGATTAAATATGTCTATTTAAGCAAACCAATAACCAGAGTAACCAGCCTAGAGGAGGGAAGAGATAAGGAGAAAAAGGAGCATATATCTAAATAGCAAGAATTGTCCTAGTATTAATCCACGCAACGACCCCAGCGCCGGTCTGGAGGAGAGACCGTTTGATTCCATAGTCTATCCAGCGCCAATAGATAAGCGGCGCCCGGTGTGGGGGGGTGTGGTTTGGTGTAGGTGGGTCCTGCCTCCACTGTGGGCCCTGACCAATCCCTGAGGCCCTGCCTTGGTGGTTATGGGAAGAAAAATGGCGACCCCCTCAGTCTCTTCTCCACTCGCCAGTGGTCTCCCTTGGAGCTGTCTTCACTGTGCCACAGGTGCAGACGGGGTGGACTTTCTCGGTCTCCCCACTCCCGTGCCCCGGAGCTCGGCTGGGATTTAAACTCCCGCTCCTTGCACCCCAAAGCGCCTCTCTATGCTGCCTGATACGAGGTCCCAGCTAGTTTCGTCCAGTGCCACAGCCCTTCAGGGCAGGGGACCTGTTTCTCCTGCTGCGGACTGCGCCCCTGACCCACCACCGAACCCGGAAGTGGCTCCCCTCCCCCCCAGGTACGCGAAAGGTCAGCTGGCCCCAGTGTGAAGAAAGTCCCACAGTTCGAGATAGGATCCCTCTCCTAAAGCCCTGCAGTTAGAGATGGGATGCTGGGATGCCTCTCCCTCCCAGTCAGAGGTTTTTTTCTTGTCCAGAAACAGTCCTGTGCTTCCCCAGCCGCTCTTTCTCATTCCTTTGTCTCTCCAGGGAAGGGGATCCCTCCCCTCCGTGCCCACACGGCCCGTTTTATCTCCCCCAGTTCACAATCACCCACCTATGCCCGTTAGGATGTCCCAGTTTCTCCCTCATAGACTCAGTCTCTTTTCCTCCCAGACTCTTGGGTTCAAAGTCCTTTGGCTTCAGCCCTCCTTTGCCTGAGAGACTTGGGAAGTACGGATCCCCTACTTCTCTGCCGTGTTGGCCTCTCTCCTTTTTTAACTTAAAAACTATGTTTACAGGGGCGCCTGGGTGGCTTAGTCGGTTAAGCGTCCGACTTTCGCTTAGGTCATGATCTCGCGGTTCGTGGGTTCGAGCCCCGCGTCGGGCTCTGTGCTGACTGCCAGCTCGGAGCCTGGAGCCTGTTTCAGTCTGTGACTCTCTCTCTCTGACCCTCCCCTGCTCACGCCGTCTCTCTCTCTCTCTCTCCTAGAAATAAAAAAAACAAAACAAAACTATGTTTACTTATTTATTTTGAGAGAGTGCCCGCACACAAGCGGGGGAGGGGCAGAGAGAGAAGGAGAGCGAGAACCCCAAGCAGTCTCCATGCTATCAGAGCAGAGGCAATGCGGGGCTCGAACTCACCAAGTTGTGAGATCACGACCTGAGCCGAAATCAAGAGTCTGCGTTTAGCCAACTGAGCCACCTAAACCCCACCAAACCCCACCATCACCAATATTTTTATTGTCTCCACTGTTTTGCCTTCCTCAGAATGTCATGTCGTTAGAATCTTATAATATATAGCCGTTTCAAATTAGCATCTTTCACTTAACAATGTATATTTAGGGTTCTTCCATGTCTTTTTGTGACTTGATAGCTCGTTTCTTTTTATCCCTTACCTACCGTTTATTTATCCCTTGTCCTATTGAAGGACATCTTGGTTGCTTCAAGTTTTGGCAATTATGGGGGCACCTGGGTGGCTTAGTCGGTTGAGCGTCCGACTTTCGCTTAGGTCATGATCTCGGTTCGTGGGTTCGAGCCCCGCGTTGGGCTCTGTGCTGACTGCCAGCTCAGAGCCTGGAGCCTGTTTCAGAGTCTGTCACTCCCTCTCTCTCTGACCCTTCCCTGCTCATGCTGTCTCTCTCTCTCTCTCTCTCTCCTAGAAATAAATAAAAAACATTAAAAAAATTTTTTAAAAAGTTTTGGCAATTATGAATACAGCTGCTGTAAACATCCATGTGCAGGTTTTTATGTGGACCTAAGTTTTCGTCTCATTTGGGTAAATACAAAGAAGAACAATTGCTTAATTGTTTGGTAAAGAATATGTTTAGCTTTGTAAGAAACCGCCAAATTATCGTTCGAAGTGGCTGTACCATTTTGCATTCTGATCAGCACTGAATGAGAGCTCCTCTTGCTCCACAGCCTCGCCAGCGTTTGGTGTTATCGGTATTTGGAAATTAGCCATTCTAATTGATACATAGTAGCACCTCGTTGTTGTTGTTTTAACATTTATTTATTTTTGACAGAGAGACAAACACACAGAGTGTGAGGGGGAGGGGCAGAGAGAGAGAGGGAGACAGAATCCAAAGCAGGCTCCAGGCTCTGCGCTATCAGCACAGAGCCCGACATAGGGATCGAACCCACAGACTGTGAGATCATGACCTGAGCTGAAGTTGGACGGGCGCTTAAACAACTGAGCCACCCGGGCACACCCCCCTTCCCGCACTTTGTTGTTTGAATTTGCAATACCCTAATGACCACTGATGTTGACATCTTTTCATATGAGTATTTGCTATCTGTATATCTTTTTTGATGAGGTGTCTGTTAAGGTCTTTGTCCCATTTTTTAAATAGGTTGTTTTCCTCTTGTTGAGTTTTAAATTGTTTAAATTGTTGAGTTTGTATGCCTTAGATGCCAGTTTTTTTTTTTAATGTTTACTTATTTTTGAGAGAGAGAAAGAAAGAGAGCAGGGGAGGGACAGAGAGAGAGGGGGACACAGAATCCGAAGCAGGCTATTGGCATAGAGCCCTATTTGGGGCTCGAACTCAAGAACTGAGCCAAAGTTGGACACTTAACCTACTGAGCCACCCAGGGGCCGTATTAGATGCCAGTTCTTTATCAGATACGTGTTTTGCAAATATTTTCTCCCAGTCTGTGGCTTGTCTCTTCAGTCTCTCAACAGTGCCTTCCACAAAATGGGAGCTTTGAATTTTAACGAAGTCCAACTTGTCAATTTTCTCAAGGTTTGTGTCTAGATCAATGCTTTTGCATGTGACTGTCTAGTAGTTGTTTTACTTCCCAAAGGAGTAGATAACTTCTTTTAAATTCTAAAATACTTTCTGAATCTAAAGGAGCTCTATGCCAGTAAACTAGTAAAGAAACAAACATGACAAAACACTCTGTTAGCAAAATTCTGGGGATACAGGCACTCTCATACACAGCTGGTAGGTAAGCAAGATGTTACCAAGCCAATGGGGAGGAGAGCAGTAACTATGATATCTACATGTGCATTATTACGAAGCTACAATAATCAAGACAGGGTTGTAATGGCATAAGACAGAAATTCATATAGACCAGTGAAGAGAGAGCCCAGAAATAAACTCTTGTATATATGGGCATATGATCTTCAACAAGAGGGCTAAAAGCACTCCATGGGGAAAAAGGTAATCTTTTCAACAAACGATGTTGGGAAAGCTGGCTATCCACATGCAAAAGCATGAATTTAGATGCTTATCTTACACTATTTACAAAAATTAACCCAAAATGGAATAAAGGCCTAAACATAAGACCCAAACCTGTGAAATTCCTAGAAGAAAACATAGATGAAAAGTTTCGTAACGTTGAACTTGGCAGTGACTTCTTGGATCTGACATGAAAAGCATAAACAAAAAAGAAAAATTAAACAAGTTGGACTACATTGAACATGGAGGTTCTTATGCATCAAGCAATGCAATCAACAGAGTAGGAAGCACAGTCTACCAAGAAGCGGACCGTACTTGCAGGTCACGTATCTAATGGGGGCTGGTGTCTGGAGAACTCCCAGTCTATAGCAGAAGATCACATAGAGAGGGGGATTGTGTGGGAGACCTGAATGGACATTTCAGGATGATGTGCATTTGGCCGGCAGGTATATGGGGGGGATGCTTGGCATCTCCGGTCATCCGAAGGGTTACTAGTAGGGCTGAGGTGGGACGTCACCTTCTACCCAATGGGACGGTTACTATGAAGGAAACTGAAAATAGCAGGTGTTGGCAAAGATGTGGAGAGGTTGGAGCCCTTGTGCACTGTCAGTGGTTTTGCGGCGTGGTCCAGCACTATAGGAAACAGTATGGAGGTTCCTCAAAAAGTTCAGAATAGAACTACCGTATGATTCAGCAACCCCACTTCTGGGAATACACGCAAAAGAATCGAAAGCAGGGTCTCAAAGAGATACTGGCACATCCATGGTCATAGCAGCACTATTCACAGCAGCTAAGAGGTGGGAACATCCCAAGTGTCTGTTGACAAAAAAATATCAAACAAAATGTGTTCTATGCATACAATGGAATATCATTCAACCACAAAAGCAAATGAAATCCTGATACATGCTATAGCGTGAAAGAAACATAAAAACATTATGCTAAGCGAGAGAAGCCAATCACAAAAGGATGATACTGGGGCTACCTGGGTGGCTCAGTTGGTTAAGCATCTGACTCTTGACTTCGGCACAGGTCATGATCTCATGGTTCATGGGTTCGAGCCCCATGTCGAGCTCTGTGCTTACAGCGTGGAGCCTGCTTGGGATTCTCTGTCTCCTCATTCTCTGCCCCTACCCCACTTACACTCACTCTCTCTCTCAAAAAAAAAAAAAAAAAAAAGGATGAATACTGTATTATCCCACTTATACAGGTATCTAAAGTAGTCACATTTATAGAAACAGAAAGTAGAACAATGATTACTGAAACCTAAGGGGAAGAGGGAAAGGGGAAGTTTTTGTTTAATGGATATAAAGCTTCAGTTTTTCAAGATAAAAAAAGTTCTGGAGATCTGTTTCACAACAGGATATACTTACCCCTACTGAACTGTACACTTAAAGATGGTAGACTTCATGTTACATGTGGTTTTTTTTAAACCATAATTAAAAAAAAGAAAACAAAGCAAAAAACCCTACATATGCATTTACCCTTTGACCCAGCAATCCACTTCCATGAATTTACTGTTAAGATCATTTCTTTATTTTTATTTTATTTTATTTTTTGAGAGAGAGGGAGTGCACGCAGGTCAGGGAAGGGCAGAGGGAGATGGAGAGAGAGAATCTCAAGCAGGATCCGCACCTGGTGCAGAGCCCGATATATATATGTGTATACATATATACGCACATACATACACACCACATCTTCTTTATCCATTCATCTATAGATGGACATTTGGGCTCTTTCCATAATTTAGCTATTATTGATAGCACTGCCATAAATATTGGTGTGCATATGCACCTTCAAAACAGCACACCTGTATCCCTTGGGTAAATACCTACTAGTGCAATTGCTGGGTCATAGGGTAGTTCTACTTTTAATTTTTTGAGGAATCCCCCACACTGTTTTCCAGAGGGGCTGTACCAGTTTGCATTCCCACCAGCAGTGTAAGAGGGTGCCCGTTTCTCCACATCCTCACCAGCATCTATAGTCTCCTGATTTGTTCATTTTAGCCACTCTGACCAGCATGACGTGGCATCTCAGTGTGGTTTTGATTTATATTTCCCTGATGATGAGTGATGTTGAGCATCGTTTCATGTGTCTGTTGGCCATCTGCATGTCTTCTTTGGAGAAGTGTCTATTCATGTCTTCTGTCCATTTCTTCACTGGATTATTTGTTTTTGGGTGTTGAGTTTGATAGGTACTTTATAGATTTTGGATACTAACCCTTTAGCTGATATGTCATTTGCAAATATCTTCTCCCATTCTGTTAGCTTTCTTTTAGTTTTGCTGATTGTTTCCTTCACTGTGCAGAAACTTTTTATTTTGATGAGGTCCCAATAGTTCATTTTTGCTTTTGTTTCCCTTGCCTCTGGAGACGTGTTGAGTAAGAAGTTGGTGTGGCCAAGGTCAAAGAGGTTTTTGCCTGCTTTCTCCTCTAGGATTTTGATGACTTCCTGTCTTATGTTTAGGTCTTTCTTCCATTTTAAGTTTAGTTTTGTGTATGGTGTAAGAAAACAGTCCAGTGTCATTTTTCTGTATGTCGCTGTTCAGTGTTCCCAGCACCATTTGCTGAAGAGACTGTCTTCATTCCATTGAATAGTCTTTCCTGCTTTGTCAAAGATTAGTTGGCCATACGTTTTTGGGTCCGTTCTGGGTTCTCTATTCTGTTCCATTGATCTGAATGTCTTTTTTTGTGCCAGTACCATACTGTCTTGATGATTAGTTTTGTAATAGAGCTTGAAGTGGGATTGTGATGCCTCCAGCTTTGGTTTTCTTTTTCAAGGTTGTTTTGGCTATCCGGGGTCTTTCCTGGTTCCCTACAAATTTTAGGATTGATTGTTCTAGCTCTGTGAAGAATGCTGGTGTTATTTTGATAGGGATTGCAAGCATGCAACCCTTGATCTCAGGGTCATGAGTTCAAGCCCCATGTTGGGCATGGAGCCTACTTTAAAAAAAAAAAAGGATAAGGAAGATCTGTATAATCTAGAGTGATTTCCAGTTTACAAGTGAAAAAAAAAGTGCAAAATGTTATAGTATGATATCTTTTATGTAAGAAAGAGGGGGAAATAAGGAAACATGTATCTGCTTATTTTTGAAAAAAATAAAAACACAGAAAGGCTAAACCAGAAAAATAATAAAGTGAGATAGAAGGGGTAGAAGAATGGGGTGGAAGGGGAGGGGTGCCATTTCCCTGAGTATACTTGTTGTGTAATTTTGACTTTTGGAAGCGTGCTAATGCTCTACACATTTAAAAACTTAAATTAGAATCAATAAAAATGAGAAAAAATATACCAAACTGAATGCAAACAGAAACAAATGAACCCAACTGCATTTCATATGAATAATATAACCATCCAGAGAGGAGAGGAGTAAGAACTGACTCTATACCCTCAGCTTTTAGGGAGAGGGGAAGGGGAGAACACTTGAACTATTTTTATTAGCCTCACTTTTTATAGTGGTATGGACGTAGCAATTCTGAAATATTGTTGGGAGCTAGAGTTCTTTGCAAGAAGGGAGACATAAATATGGAATGCAGGAAGGCAAGGTAGAACCCCATGGAGTTCGGTCAGAATTAGAAGTCACCAGCATGAACTCATGCTTCCCTATATATACATACACATATATACATAATACATATTAGATTAGATATCTATTATATATAACAGATATAATATCTATTTTTAATATCTAATGTATATAATAGATATTAGACTATATGTATTATATATGAATTATTTTATGTATAGATATTTTATATATGTATTATCTATACCATATGTATATGATACCTACATATTTTCCCCCAGCTTTCTCCACAGAAAGGGCCGAAAAACAGTAACACTCTTGTAGCAAGGGGCACACCTAATGCCCAGATCTTGATTTCTATCTACCATTCCCTATTAAAAGGAACTGAGGTCCCTTGAAAAATGTTGATTACAGGGCTGGGGCAGAGAAGGTACAAGGTAAACTTGGTGTGCCAGAAAGAAAGCAGCGCAAAAATTATGGTGTATGGTGGCTGGGGGGTGGTGTCAAAGAACACAAGAGCCAGCTCAAAGGTGGCCAAATTTGGGCTAATTTCAGCATCCAAATAAATAAGGACAGTAATGGAATAAAACCCACTGAATAAAATAGGAACCCGTGAGTCCAAACTGATACGCTAGATAAATAAATGAGAGAGGAGAGCTCTTCTCTGAAGTGCAATGCTGACTGATACACAAGGAGAGAGGCTGTCTCTCAAACCTGTCATAGTGAAAATTGGAAATTGTTCGGGCCAGAACCACCAAAGGATATTAACATGCAAGTTACGTACGTAATATTCAGCCTGGTACATGACCATAATTTAAGCACCAGGATACATCAGACCAATCCACATTGACAGATTGGAAGGACAAAGTCTGGAGAATCATTGCAGATGAAATGAGAACATTGAGGCCTGAGGACTAAATGCAATAGAGAGTTCTGAACTACATCCTGGAGCGGAAACAATTGCTTGCGATGGACATTATTGAGACTCTTGTCAAACTGGAGTATGGATTAGAGATTAGACATGTCTTGTATCAACTTAAATCTTTTAAATTTGATAACCATTCTGTGGTTATATAAGAGAATAGCCTTCTTGGGGTGCCTGGCTGGCTCAGTGGGAGGAACATGAGACTCGATCTCAGGCTTGTGAGTTCAAGCCCCCTGATGGGTGAGAGAGTATTAAAAAATAAATAAACTTTAAAAACAAGAGAGAGAATAGCCTTCATAGGAAATACTGAAGTATTCAGGGATCTTTGAATTCAGGGACCTCAGGGCATGATGTATGCAATCTACTCTCATGATTCACAAGAAAAATAATTTTACATATGTATATACACTGTACCAAATACAACTTTAAATTAAAAATTTCTGCAGCTGGGGTGTATGCAGTTGGTTAAGCATCCAACTCTTGATACCAGCTCAGGTCATGATCTGACAGTTCGTGGGACTGAGCTCTGCGTCAGGTTCTGCGTGGACTGTGTGGAGCCTGCTTGGGATTCTCTTCCTGCCCGCCCCCCCTACTCCTCCACTGGTGCTCATTCTTTCTCTTTCTGTCTCTCAAAATAAGTAAATAAACATTTAAAAAATTAAAAACGAATTCTGGCGCGCCTGGCTGGCTCAGTAGGTAGAGTGTGCAACTCTTGATCTCTAAGTTGTGACTTTGAGCTGCACATTGGGTGTAGAGATTACTTAAAAAAAAAATATATATATATAAATTTTTAGTTTAAAGGGCACTTGGGTGGCTCAGTCAGTTAGGCACCCAACTTCGGCTCAGGTCATGATCTCACAGTTCATGAGTTCAAGCCCCACATCAGACTCTCTGCTGTCAGCGCAGAGCCTACTTCCAATTCTCTCTCTCCCAATCTCTCTGCCCCTCCCCCATGCACTCTGTCTCTCCTACTCTCTCTCCCAAAAATAAATATTAAACTAAAAAGCGCTTTAATTTAGAGAGAAAATTAAAAAGCAAAAAATGTGATAAAATGTTAATACCCTGTGACACTAAGTAAGTAAAGCGTATACAAGGCCTCTCGTCCTCTGCTATCCTTGCAACTTTCTGAATGTATGACATTATTTCAAAATAAAGTGAAATATATACATGTGGAAACTAAAACAAGGAAATAAGAAATGTTTGCATGATCATATAGGAAAAGACTCACATGCAAATATTCCCCAAACCAATGTCTATACAGAGACTTCTGGCCAAGATCAAATTACAATCTCAATTGAAGAGAAATTTGAAGAAATATAGCAACATACTGCTCTTCAGAGTCTTTTTAAAATTTTTTTAAATATTTTTTTTGAGAAAGAGAGAGAAAGCATTCGAGGGAGGGGGAGGGGCAGTGAGAGGGGGAGAGAGTGGATACCAAGCAGGCTATGAGCTGTCAGCACAGAGCCCAATGCGGGGCTTCAACTCACACACTGTGAGATCATGACCTGAGCTGAAGTTGGACGTGCAACTGACTCAGCCACCCATAAGCCCCTCAGACTTTTCTTTAGAATATCTGGGACTTGAAGAAATAAAAAAATAAAAAACAGTGAAACAACACAGCACAGGGAATAGTCAATGGTACTGTAACACCATCGTACAGTGACAGATGGCAGCTACGTTTGTGAGCACAGCATATGTAGAAAGTTATCAGATCACTATGTTGTACACATGATACTAATGTAACACTGTGTGTCAGTTGGAATAGAATCACATAAAATTTTTTTAAATAAAAGAAAGTAAAATTCTGAGGAAAAAATGTTTGAAAACATTAAATAAATAAAACAAGAAACACCAAGTGGATCTAGATGTTGCTTTAAGAGATGGTGAAAATTGCAATATAGATGAGAAACATTTATACGATGAAAAAATACTTTAATATGTTCTGGGATAGGGGCGCCTGGGTGGTTCAGTCAGTTAAGTGTCCAACTTTGGCTCAGGTTATGATCTCATGGTTGTGAGTTCGAGCCCCGCATCAGGCTCTGTGCTGACAGCTCCCCTCCCCTGCTCGCACTCTGTCTCTCTCTGTCTCTCTCTCAAAAATAAACATTAAAAATTTTTTAAATAAAATAAACATTTTATGGGATAAAATATGTATTATATGTAACTCCTGTATAATGTTTGAACATGATGTAAAATGTATGAGCCAGTTCTGAATCAAAGCACTGGTTTAAAAATATTAGGAATAATTTCAGTTTGGAGCAAAGTTTCTCTAAATTGGGAGTAATTTTTTTTAAACATCTAAGAACAATGGTAATTCAAGAAAGGTCAATTAATTTAGCATTACTGGCAACAGAGTATGCATTATGAGAACATTTTTATTATAACACAATTAGAGATTTTGCCAAAATTAAGGCAAAAAACATTAATGGGATAAATATATAATAATTTATGAGTTGTGTATGACTGTATTATTCCATTCAAACAGTGCAGGCCCATCGTGAGAATACCCAGGCATGTGCGATGATAATTAAGCTAATTTATGGGGCGCCTGGCTAGCTCCGTCAGTGGAGCATGTGATTCTGAGTTCTATGTTGAGTGTAGAGGTTACTTAAAAATAAAATCTTTGGGAGGTGCCTGTGTGGCTCAGTTGGTTAAGCACCGGACTTCGGCTCAGGTCATGATCTCATAGTGAGTTCGAGACCCACATAGGCTTTCTGCTGTCAACACAGAGCCCGATTTGGATCCTAGTCTCCCTTTCTCTCTGTCCCTACCCACCCCCCTTCTCTCTAAAAAAACAAAAACAAAAACAAAAAAAACCTTTAAAAATCTTTATGAAAAATAAAATCTTTGCAGCGCCTGGGTGGCTCAATGGGTTGAATGTCCAACTCTTCACTTCAGCTCAGGTCATGATCCCAGGGTCACGGAATCAAGCCCTGCCTCAGGCTCCACACTGAGTGCCAAGTCTGCTGGGCATTCCCTGTCTCCCTCCCTCTGCCTCTCTCCCCCACTTGCTCTGTCTAAAATAAATTCGGGGGGGGCGCCTGGGTGGCTTAGTCGGTTAAGCATCCGACTTTCGCTTAGGTCATGATCTCGCGGTTCGTGGGTTCGGGCCCCATGTCGGGCTCTGTGCTGACTGCCAGCTCAGAGCCTGGAGCCTGTTTCAGTCTGTGACTCCCTCTCTCTCTGACCCTCCCCTGCCCACGCTGTCTCTCTCTCTCTCCTAGAAATAAATAAAAATAAAAAAACATTTTAAAAAATAATAATAATAAATAAAATAAAATAAATTCAGGGGTGCCTGGGTGGCTCAGCTGGTGTCTAACTCTTGGTTTTGGCTCAGGTCATGATCTCACAGTTCGTGGGGTTGAGCCTCCACATCGGACTCTGCACTATGCAGAGCCTGCTTGGGATTCTCTCTCTCCCTCTCTCTCTGCCCCTCCTGCACTTGCTCTCTCTCTCTCTCTTCCTCAAAATAAAGAAAGAAACTTAAAAAGATAGTAAAATAAATTTAAAAAGGAAAAAATATTTTCTTTTTTAGAGAAAGGGCACAAGTGAGCAAGGGGGCAGATTGAGAGAGNGGGTGAGAGAGAGAGAGAGAGAAGCAGGGGTCGAGCTCACCCGATGTAGGACTTGAACTCACGAACTATGAGAACATGACCTGAGTTGAAGTCAGATGCTTGACGACTCCACCCAGGTGCCCCAAAAAATAAAATCTTAAAAAAAAAAAAACCCTTAAGTTAGCTTACCTTGGATATTTTCTTGACTTGAAGTCATATGAAAACCATAGCTTTACCTACTTTTTAATTTTGTCATTAGAAAGTGTGTTTGTCAAGGTAAGAGGGTAAAACATATTTAATCGTTAGCTTCCAAACAACTCAAATATTTTGATATATGATATGTGAGCCTTCATTTGTACTCTCACCTGGCCCCGCAAATACTGGGGGTGGGCCTGTGCCTTCCATCCCTCTATAGGTGACGGTTTTTATTTGGTTCTGGCCCTTTCAATGTTTCTATTTGAAAGTATAAATATAGATGGGCAATATATAAAATGTTCACCCATTTTTTAAAAGTTTTATTTATTCATTTTGAGAGAGATAGAAAGAGCATGATCAGGGTAGAGTAAAGAGAGGGAGAGAGAAAATCCCAAGCAGGCTCCATGCCGTCAGTATGGAGCCCCACGTGGGGCTTGAACTCACAGACTGCAAGATCATGATCCGAGCCGAAATCAAGAGTCGGATGCTCAACCGACTGAGCCACCCCCAGGCGCCCCAAATGTTCACCCATTCTTATACAAAAAGTAGCATTATCTGTATAGTGTTCTATAACTAGCTTTTTAATGCAAACTCCTGTTCTGGCCATCACTTCCTATCAGTGTACAGAAATCATTATTATCTTAACAGCTGCATAGTACTCCATTGTGCAGGTTTATGTAAGGATCGTGTATAGGGGGCTCAAAAGGTGCACTCCACTTCAAGTTGGATATGGGAAGGAACAGAGGCTCCCAAGAGGGTCTCAGTCACATGTGGGTGACATAAGGGAAGAGGTTCCCCCAACACTCATCTTTCACTAGAGGAGGGTCTCTCATGATCAGATAAATAGGCTTGTGGAAAGTGAAAATGAGGCCACACTTATACGTAGAGATTGCCTCCCCAGAAGGGATTGGATGTTTCCAACCTCGGTCACAGGGGAGAGGATGGACCTGAGAAGGGAAATAGGTCCTTAGAAAGTGGGCCCCTTCATTTTATTCCTCTGGGGCCTGAGTGCTGATGATCTACAGCAGTCAGCGGATGCCTCCAAGCTCCTGGAATTCACAAGGCACCTTGTTGCTCTAGATAATTTACCAGAGTTTACACATCCTCTATAATCTGGCCTCATCCCTCACTAAACTCATCCTTCCCTCGCAGGATACTAACCAACGCCAGTAGCCTCCTGCACACAGCATGCTAAGTCACACTGTGAAGACTTTATCGTTAAGTCATCTCTACACCTAATGTGGGGCTCAAACTCACAACCCCGAGATCGAGTGTCACTCACTCCACCAACTAAGACAGTCAGGGTACCCCCCAGGTCACACTTTAAACAGCACACGCCATACTGCCATACCCTGTTCCCTGGTTACCGACTATTATGGTTAAAATGAAGCTAGGTGTCGGGGCACCTGCGTGGCTCAGTCGTTTGAGCATCCTACTTCGGCTCAGGTCATGATCTCACGGTTTGTGGGTTCGAGCTCCACATGGGCTCTGTGCTGACAGCTCAGAGCCTGGAGCCTGCTTCAGATTCTGTGTCTCTCTCTCTCTGACCCTTCCCTGCTCATGCTGCCTCTCTCTCTCTCTCTGTCCCAGAAATAAATTTTAAAAATTAAAAAAAAAAAAACTTAAAAAAAATGAAGCTAGGTGTCAACTCCTCCAGGCAGCCTTCCTTGACCACCTCAGGCCGGGTTCAGTAACTGCTCTGTGTGCGTACTTGCACTTAAGCACTTGGCACGTTGTATTTTAACTGTTTACTTGTGAGTTCCCCTCAGTAGAGTATGCGTTCTTCAAGAACACGGACCCTGTCTTAATTATCATCCTACCAGGGCGTCTGTGTGGCTCAGTCGATTAAGCGTCAGACTTCGGCTAAGGTCATGATCTCACACTTAGTGGGTTCAAGCCCCGTGTGGGGCTCTTTGCTGACAGATCAGAGCCTGGAGCCCCCTTTGGATTCTGTGTCTCCTTCTCTCTCTGCCCCTCCCCTGCTTGTGCTCCGTCTCTCTCTCTCTCTCTCTCTTGTCTGCTCAGATGGGGCAGACAAGGGCCCTCTTCCTTCACATCAAACCCTCTCTGTTCACACACCTCCTCAGTGTTGACTGCCCTGCTGTTATCACTCAGGATGAATTGGAAATGTGGCCCAAGAGTCTGGCTTCTCCAGCTCATCAGTCCTGCCTTTCAGTCCCGGATCCTCCCACCTACTGGGGAGGATGAGGGAAACAGTTCAAACTAGGGGCACCAGGGGGCGCTCTCCAGCAAAGAAGAAACAGGCCATCTAATCCTGAGTTCCAATTGCATGGCATCGTTTGCCACTACTCAAGAACCTGTAGTGGCTCCCGATTGCCAACGTCTCTTAAGATCCATTTCCTCTTCTATGACCTAAGTCCACCTCATCTGTCCAAACTCCCACATTATGCACCTTCTACCCTGCCGGATATCTAGCTTGCCAGGTAACACTCTTTAATGAGTACCAGCTGTTTGCATAACAGGTGGCCATAGTGGCTAAGGCTCTCCTCAAGGCACTCCAAATAAACCTATAATGGAAATGAAAGCAGCGGGCTTGCTATGCAAATGTACTTGCAAGCCTGATCTCCTAGCCGCCCTTTCAGCCCCATCCTCCAGCCAGATGGCTCCTCTGGAAACTGTTTATACAGAAATTCTGCGGTTGTCATTGTAGATGCTCCCCTTCAGTCCCGTCCCTCCCCTTGCTCCTGACACCTGCCTTGTCCGGAAGGATCTGTCCTCACTGCTCCCTCTCTAACTCCAGACTCTTTACAGAAGCCTCCACGCTTCCAGAAAGACTTTCCTGGCGAGTGCAGGCAGAGTGCAGGCATGGACGCCCCCTTTTCTGAATCCCTGTTGAACATCCTGTTTATACAACATAATTCAGGGCTTCTCAATCCACGGCTTTTGTTTCCATTATAGGCTTACTTAATTCAGCTGTAAATTGTTACAAGTATAGCGCACTGGTTTGGGAGTTAGAGTCATCTTTGTTCAGAGTTTAGTTCCTTGAGGTAATCAGAAAGTTCTGGATGTAGGCAGTGGTGATGATTGGATAACATTGGAATGTACTTAATGCCACTGAATTGTACACTTAGAATGATTAAAGGGTAAATTTTACGGTATGTGTATTTTGCCACAGGAAAAAATATATGCGTGTATATATATATATGAATATATGTATATATATAATGTCACCTCTCACAAATTGTGTGAATTTAGATCATGTCACCTTTTTTTTTAAAGTTTTTAAAACTTATGTATTTTGAGCGGGGGAGAGGCAGAGAGCGAGGAAGAGAGAGAATCCCAAACAGTGCCCAACTCGGGGCTCGAACCCAAGAACCTTGAGATCATGACCTGAGCTGAAATCAAGAGTTGGATGTTCAACTTAAAAAAAAAAAGGGGGGGGTATGGGGGAACCTGGGTGGCTCACTTGGTTAAGCATCAACTTCAGCTCAGGTTATGATCTCACAGTTTAGGAGTTCAGGCCCAGCTTCGGGCTTTGTGCTGACAGCTCAGAGCCTGGAGCCTGCTTCACATTCTGTGTCTCCCTCTCTCTCTGCCCTGTTCCTGCTCACACTCTGTCTCTCTCAAAAAGAAATAATAAAAAAAAATTATTTTTAATTACAAAAGGGGGGGCGCACCTGGGTGGCTCAGTCAGTTAAGCATCAGCTCTTAGTTTCGGCTCAGGTCATGAGCTCACTGTCTATGAGTTCAAGCCCCACATCAGGCTCCACATTGATGGTGCGGAGACTGTTTGGGATTCTCTTTCCCTCTCTCTCTGCCCCTCTCCTGCTTATGCACTCTCACTCTCTCTCTCTCTCTCTCTCAAAATAAATAAACTTAAAAAAAAAAAGTCAGATGCTTAACTGAGCCACTCAGGTGCCCCTAGATCATGTCACTCTTTGTTCTTCAGTTTCTTCATTTTTTTTGCAAAGATCAAGATAAATACTAGTGATAAAAACGATCCCGATGTGAAACATCTAAGTTGTAAAGCACTGTACAAATTTTAGATATAGTGGCTTTTCCCCTCATTCTGAGCACTGCCATGTCCCCTGTGAACAGTCGCTGGTTTGGTCACTCGCCCAAGATTAGGTAAAGAAGTGGCAGGGCTGTCCCAAAGCCACCCACAGTCCGCTGTTTGAGATCGAAGTTGAACACGCGCTGTGCAGTGTGACAGGGACACAAAGAGAAGGTGCCAGGGAGGAGCGCAGCCCTGGGCTTAACCGAGTCTGGGGCTTTTTCCGGACTCCAATTCTGTGTTCATCCCCCAGCCGCTGGGGTGCGGCACAGAGAGGCAGGGAGCAGGCTCCAGGCTTGCCTTCCCTCTCTTCCTCCTCTCTCCCCCCCTCCAAGGTCAGCTGCGGCAACTGCCGGGGATCATAGGTCCCCACCTCCAGGGCTCCTCCCCGGTGGCTCAGAGGGCTGTGTGGAAGGAAGGGAAAACAAAATACAGAAGTCCCCTCGCGAAGGCCAGGAGGGCCTGGTGGTGTGCCTAGGTCCCCCTTAGGCCTCTCTGCGGTGGACTAGCTGGCCTTTCTCCTCAGGGACAACTCAAAGTCAAATTTAAAAGGCTCTCTGGGGACATTCTGGATGGTGGTATTTTGGGGAGCGGATGTGAACTTCCCTGAGGGGGAGAGGTGTAAGCTCCAGCATCCTGCTTCGTGCCCTCTCCTCCACCCTACCAACTTGCTCCCTCCTCCAAATTTAGGAGGGGAGGAGGAAGCGGCAGGGCGGCAGGGCCCTGGGAAGCCAGAGAACTGAGACCAGAGGGC
>NW_027527824.1:4671770-4675618 GCF_008692635.1 Crocuta crocuta
GGGGGCATCTGCAGAGCTCCAGGGAGACCCAGAAAGCCCCACTCCCGTCCCAATGCTGAAACCCTGGCTGGAGGGTCCTACTCCTTCCTTGATCGGAGGTAGCTGCGCGCCCAGGAGGGGGCCCCCAGGGACTCCCCACGCACCTCGGCTCTCTCCACCTCACTCCCCCAATTCTACTTTCCGCTCCTGCCTTCCAGAGGGGAGGGGGGCGGGCACTGGACTGAATCACTGCTGCCGGCTGCGCTCTGGGAAAGGCCCAGGAACCGCCTGGGGCTTCCGGAGAGCTGGGGGTGGGGGCGGGGGCGCCCAGAGCCCCTCCCCGGGCCGCGGCGGCCGCCTGAGCATTTAAGGTAATGTTTGGGTCGGTGAGAGCGGCGCCGGATGCCCCGCCCCCCACGGCCTCCGCTGGGCGAGACCCCGAGAGCAGGGCTGCTGGGACTTCCCGGCGGGATCCCCTGGTCCGATGCCTGGGTGCTGGAGGGCCGCCAAGGTAGAGAGGCCCCTGGGGTCGGAAAGGACAAGGACATTGCCCACTCTGAGGCCTTAGCGGGGTTGGGATGGGAGGGCAGCCCCCCTCCATTCTGCTTTAAGGGTCCTTAGTCCCCAGGAAGAGGCCCTANTCTCTGGAATGCTGGGAGCCTGGGAACAGGCCCTGAAGTCCCTGGGAAAGCCAGGCTGTGGGAATCCCACCCGCAGCCCCCTCCTCAGGATGGACCACCACCGGATGCCAGAGACCCCAGCTCCCCCACAGGGGCATTTGTGAGAGTGGACCTCTCCCCCGCCCTTCCAAGCCCCAGCCTCGCAGGACCCCGTAGTTCAGTAGGCCAGCTGTGACGAGGAGTCCCCTCCCCCGCCCTGCCCTCCGCTGGCCCGGCCGGCTCCAGCATAATTCTTGCTATTGTGCCCCTCACCCCCTCCCCGCTCGCCTTCTCTAGACCCCTGTACAATGGGGCCTTTGCCGCCTCTAGCACTCAGGGTGGAGATGAACTCACTCAAGGTTTTTCCAAGTTTAAAAATAACCCCTTCCATCCCCCCACTCCCAAGTCACCCTCCTCCTCTTCCCGGCCTTTCTGGGGGCAAACCTTAATCCTAGCTGCACCTCCTTCCTCCTGCCCTGGGTCAGGTGCAGAGGACATGTAAGACTGCGTCCGGCCAGGATAGGGGCTGCTTCCCCCCATTCAATCTCTTCCCCCACATCTTCCAACCCAGCCCCCCAGTATCCGGTTTCCTGGCCTGATGATGTCTTCGGCAACAACTGCCCCCCACCCTCCTCCCACCCTGTTTTCCACTCCCTCAGGGCGGTCTCCTCCCAACTCAGACCCCCATTCTGGACAAATTCTCCTCCCTTCCCCTCCAAACACTCAGACCAGACCCTATTCTCTGGCCAGGCCAGGGGGTTCCCCAGCCTCCATAATTGCCAAGATTGCTGGGTCACCCGCCTCCACCCCCAGTTCCTTCCTCATTGCAGCTGCAAACTTGTCTTTATCAGCTTCCTTCCTCCCCCCAGCCCGACCTTCTCGCATCTTCCTCCCAGTCAAGCCCCTCATCCAGAGGGGTGGGTGGAAGGCCACCGTGCCCACTGTGCTGAGAGAGGACTCCTAGGTTAGAATCCTACCCGGGTGGCCCCTTGGGGCAGGCCCATCCTTGTCTTTTTATCTCCGGATCCAATACACTGTGGGGCCTCACTCTTCCCCACTTTTCCTTACGCTGAAATGAAAGCCCCACCCACCCTGGAGACCAGACCATGGCCACCCCCCCCAGCCTCAGTTTCTCTGCCTGTGGTCAGACCCATACCAGAGAGACAGCGGGACCCCTCATCTCTGAGTAGCCTGGGTCTATCATGGGGGTGGAGGAAAGCGGCCTTCCTACCCCTTCCTTCTGGAGAGAAATAGACAAAGAATTAGGACTCAGATCCTGGGCTGCTTTTTGTCTTGGCCTACATTCGAGTAAAGCTGCTTCCAATGCAGCCCAGGTATCCGGGGCCTCTGCCGGTGGAAGCCCTGTGACCACCGCCTCCTTGAAGCCCCTCCAGCTGGGTCACAGTCCTCGCTTGCTGAAAGTTCTTCCTCTGCTGCTCTCTCTCTTCCCAGCCGCTGCTGCAGCTCTATCTTCTGGCATCTTTGAAGAGCCAGAGGGCTGATACTCCCCACCTTCCGTTCTCTCTACCCTGTCCCGTCCTCACTGCCCTTCCTTCTGATTACCGGGCCCTTCGCATCCTCTCCAAGGTCCTGATCTCTCTTTGGTTTGGAATCTCAAAGTGCCCCCATCATGAGCCCCTCCCAAAGCTGCCTGCTCCCTGACCTCTACCACCCACGCCCTCGCAGCCCAGATCGCCCCCAGGCTTCTTTAAAGGACAGTCTTTGTGCTTGTTTGGTGGAGCCACACAGGGAAAGGATGTCACCCTCAGCTCTAACCTCATTTCCCCTTCGACGCAGAGGCAGCTCCTCCACCCCCACCTGGCTGCACTCTGCTCAGGGCGGAAGAAGGATTCCGAACTGACTGTCCTTGGTGGTTAGCTGGCTTTGTTTTCAGGCAGAGAGGAGAATGATTAGTTAATGGTGTTAAGTGAAGGGAAGGGAGTGGGGGCGGGGAAGCAGAGCGCCATGCCCAGCCCCGGTGTGCCCGGGAAACAGCATCCTTCAACCATTCCTGTTCCTTCCCCCTGTAGACAAACTCCTCCATTCCACTCCGGGCCCAGGGCCAGTCCATACATTCACTCCTGGGGGGATGCGGAGCCATGGTCCTCCGCTTGTCCTGTCCTCCTAAACTCCAGGCTCCAGGCCCCTGCCCTCACCGGCTCGGCGTGGCTTCTGGCTGGACACGGATGAAGAGAGAGGAGGGGTCAGCAAGGTTCCAAAAAAAAAAAACAAAAACCCGAGGCTCATGTGGTTTGCCAGTCATCTCTGCGTCATCAAAATACCATCCCAGAGCATTCTCTCAAGTCACCTGCCCATCTCCGGCGTTTGCTGCCTCACGCTGCTCCTCCCCCAGCCCGCAGAGGCTGCTCTGCCAGGCGACAGGCCTCCACCCCAAATCCAGACCTCTATTTGACCCTCTCGCTGAAGGAGTCCCAGCAGATGTGAAGCTGGGGTCTCTCAGAGGCGAGAGCCCATCCCACTCCCCAGAGCCGGAGTTCAAGAGGCCAGAAGACCTGGGTTTGGGAAGGGGGGGAGCTTGCTGTGTGGACAGTGCCTGCAGCCAGGCCTGATTCCCCTCCAGGCTTCTATTCTCCGCTGGGCTGCGGAGCCACAGTCAACTAGGGGCCTGGGGGTGTGCAGTTGGGGGTGGGCGGGGAGCCCTGCTGCAGGGGGCCCTTTCAACCGCCAGGACAGCAACAGGTTTTCAGGGGTCAAGCTGGAGACCTCACGCCCATTAAGCCTTCCTTCTCCCTCTTTTCTTTATTCAGGAGAGAGGAAACTGAGTCCCAGCTAGGCTCAGTGAGTGAGGAGGGCAAAACCCAGAATTTTCAAGGCCTGGACTTGGTTACGTGTGAAAACCTTGGGCTTGTGAATTGCAGCCCCCTCCCTCTTCCACCAGTCAGACTTGCAGGAGCTTGGGTTTGAAGGGGGAGCCCACGGGGCACCACCTCCACTCCCCAGTGCAGGTGCCTCTGGTTCTGTGGGACCCGGCTTGGGGCTCTTCCCTCAAAGCGGCCAGCACTGCAAGGCTTGGGGGCGTGCGAGGCTTTGGGGGCAGTGCCAGGCCGGCGGCAGCCGCAGTGGTGCAATATTTCTGGGAAGCGACTGCGGCCGGCCAATTTCTGTGTGGCAGGGGTCCGGCGGGGTGGAGGAGGAGGCAGGCAGAGGAGTCTGCACGGGAGGCCCCCATCGGGGCGCCTGGGGACCGGG
>NW_027527824.1:4675770-4683948 GCF_008692635.1 Crocuta crocuta
TCCTCTGCGCCGTCCTGCTCGCCGCCTGCTGCTGCTTCTGTCGCCGCGCCGCGGGTGAGTGGCTTCGTAGGGGGCCCGCGCCCCCCGAGCGGCCCGGGCCAGGGGTCTCCGGCGGAGCGTGCCCGGGGAGCGGAGCCGGCGGCGCGGCGCGGGGCTTTGCGCTCCGCGGTGCGCTCCTCCTTCCCGGCGCCTTTTGCGCGCGTGCAACTCTTCTTCGCGACCAGTTTGCAGCCTCGGTCCTGGAGGATCCCGGGGAGGAGGACAGAGAAGGCGGGGAGGAGGCTGCTGCCCGGAGCGGGAAGGGGGGGAGCAGAGCCTCTCTGGGGTGCTGGGGAGAGCTTTGCCTCAGGTGCCCACCCTGGGGGCCCGCGGTTGGAGCGGCGGCGGGAGGCACGGCTAGTGCGCATCCCCAAATCCCGAATTCTGCGNCCGCCTGTTGCTGGAAAAGGCGGCTTGCTGAGCGGGAGGGGGTGGGCCGACGCCTCCTCTCCGGCCTGGGCTTCGAGCCAGGCTGGAGGTGAGCGAGCGGGGGAGGGACGGCGGCTCCTGCCCGAGCAAGGGCGTTGGCAGGAGGCGGGGGGCGGCGTGGGTCGCCTCGCGCCTGCCGGGTGACGGGTTCACAGGTGGCAGAAACGAGGGACTGAGGGTGCCCAGGGTGGATTTGTTACACCCCAGATTTGTTACGCCTCGCGGAATGGGACCGCATTCAGGTGGGAAGAGCGCCCCTGCACTTCGGAGTTTTTCTCTGGAACTGCCTGGGAGCCGGGCGCTCCCGGGTTCACGCTGCCCTTGTATGGCCTGCAGCGGTGTCGCGTGTTTCTCTTGGCTCCCTTTCCCGGGTCCCAGCCGCTGTCCGGCTGGGGAAGGGGAGGGCTAGGCAATACCCAGCTCGCTGGCCTCATGCCCAGTGCCTACAGTGTCCCTGGGGTCCCCTGGCCCCTGCCTCCCAGGCTGACTGTATTTCTGGGGAAAGGGCTAAATTGGGCTCCACAGCTGCAGCCAATCTAGCCCCACCCTGCCCGGCTCCTCTCGCTCTGGGGAAACGGAGTCAGGGACTCGAGGCTTCTGCCCTGGGCTGAAGACCGCTCCATCTGCCCTCCTTGTCTGGGCGCCAACCGGGGGCAACCACCCAGGCATCCCTGAGGCCAGCCAGATGGTACCGAGTGACATCACCTCCTCACAGGGCAGGCAGCACGCTGGCACCACTGACGTCACTCTTGCCCACTGCCTGGCCCTCACCCTGACCCCTGGGGGACATTCTGACCCCCCGTGCTCACAAGACTCCCAGGATGGGGTCCCCTGAGTGTGTGGGATGTTCATGGAGACACTGCTTGGGGAGTGTGAGATGGGAGCTTCTGGCCAGGGTTGGCTCACTGGGTCTTGGGGGAAATCTGGGGAGGGGTGTTTTGGGGGGCAGAGTAGTGATGTCTTCCCCGGGTGTGGGGACACAAAGGGGCCTGTGTGCCCCAGCCTGGTACATGCCTTGCATTCCCACGCTCTGAGCTCACTGGGAGTGGAGGGGGCCTGGAAGGAAAGGGGCCTTCCTCTTGGCTCAGAGCCTGGGTTGCCCCTCTGCCAGCCTCGTCGGAAAGGTGCCTGGCGCTCAGGGTCTCTGCGACAATCACCAGAGACGGTCCCCCTCAACCCCCCTGACCTGGGGGACAGGGCGGCCTGGGGCAGCGGGTAGAGAGCGGTTGAGGGTCGGGAGGGCAGAGCCGTCTCCAGGAAGAACAGCTGCAGGGAGCGGGCTGTGAGGCCACGGGGAGCAGCTGGAGCTGACAGCACTGCTGGGGTGTCCCCTCCCGCACCCCAGGTGTGCCTGGTGAGGCGGAGCCCCCCACCCCGGAGTCTGTGGAGGTGGAAGTTGGCGGCACGGCCCTTCTGAAGTGCGGCCCCTCCCATTCCCAGGGCAACTTCAGCCACGTGGACTGGTTTTCTGTGAGTGTGTGGAGAGGGAGGCAGGGTGGGAGGCTGTCTCCCTCCCGCAGCCCTAGGACCCTCTCCCCTCCCTTCCCCTCCATCACCTGCCCTCCCCTCCTCTCCATCACCTCCCCTCCTCTCCGTCACCTGCCCTCTTCTCCATCACCTCCCCTCCCCTTCATCAGATCCACAAGGAGAAGCCGACTCTAATCTTCCGCGTGCGCAAAGGCCAGGGCCAGAGCGAACCCGGGGAGTACCAGCACCGCCTCAGCCTCCTGGACAAAGGGACTACTCTGGCCCTGACACACGTCACGCCCCACGACGAGCGCATCTTCCTGTGCCAGGCCAAGCGCCCTCAGTCCCAGGAGCACCGGATCCAGCTCCACGTCTACAGTCAGTGCCCCGTCGGTGCCTCGTGGGCGGCGTGGGTGGTGGGAAGCGGTGGCCCCACGCCCCTCCCCTCCTTCCCTTGCAGAAGCCCCGGAGGAGCCCACCATCCAGGTCAATCCCGCGGGCATCTCGGTCAACAGCAAGGAGCCTGAGGAGGTGAGCTATGCCGGGGTGGCCAGGCGGGGGCTGGCGGGGCCTGGGCGGCAGGGAGACTCACACCCTGTCCCCCTCAGGTCGCTACCTGTGTGGGGAGAAATGGGTACCCCATTCCTCAAGTTGTCTGGTACAAGAACGGGCGGCCCCTGAAGGAAGAGAAGAAGCGTGAGTATGGCCCTCTCAGCCCCTTAAAAGCCGTGCTTAGGGTGCCGCCACCTTGCCTTTCACTCACTCGACTCTGGTTCTTTGAAGTACCCCAGTGGTGCCTGAAAACATTTCCATGAGAATGTAAACGATCCAGAAAATCTAGAAGGAAAACGCCCTTCCTGCCCCACATCCCCTCCCAGAGGCAATCTCTGCTGCCAGCTTAGTGTTTGGTCTTTCCAGCCAATTTGTGTCTTTACGCCTATAAATACATCTCGGAGCATGTAGGTTTTTATTTTTTATTCTCTAAATCAGTGGTTCTCAAAGAGGGGTCGTTTTGCGCTTCCCCTTCGGGACACTTAGCGATGTTTGGTTGTCGTGAATGGAGAGGTGGTGATGGCACCTGGGGGCGGCGGAGGCGGAGGCCGAGGGTTCCTGCCCAACAGCCTACAGCGCACGCGGCTGCCCGGCCCGCAAAGAATTATCTGGGCCAACGCTTCGATAGCGCTGAGGTCGGGAAGCCCCGATCCCAGTGGTTCTGTAGGGCGTGTGGCGTCACCTGGGATCGTTTTTTTTTTTTTTTTTTCTGATGGGGAGTCTTGGAAATCTTTGGGGCTCAGCGCTTTGCCCCCCCCGCCCCCGTAGCGTTCCGTCGGGCGGGGGTGGCGTAGCCGGGCTGGCCGTTCGTGACCCCGCGGGTGGGCGTCTGCAGTGTCTGCCGAGGGGGCGCCGGTCACGACTGCTGCGTTCCTGGCGCGCGCCCTGCTGTGTGTGTGTGCGCGCGCATCTGTGGCACACGTGGCACACGTAGTACAGGTAGGTAATGAGCAGGAAAACTTGAGAGGTGAAGGGTCGCAGCTGCACTGTGCCTGGCCTGCTGCAGAGGCAGGGGTCCCTCTGGGTGCCCCCCCGCCCCGCAGCCCCTGCGACCAGCTGAGGCAGAGCCTTTCTCCCCCGTCTCCCGGCCCAGGGGTCCACATTCAGTCGTCCCAGATCGTGGAGTCGAGTGGTCTGTACACCCTGCAGAGTGTCCTGAAGGCCCAGCTGGTGAAGGAGGACAGGGACGCCCAGTTTTACTGCGAGCTCAACTACCGGCTGCCCAGCGGGAACCACATGAAGGAGTCCAAGGAAGTCGTCGTCCCGGTTTTCTGTGAGTCCCCGCAGGGCCCTGGGCCGGGGTCGGCGGAAAAGCCGGGCTGCTCCCCGGCGCGGGGACAGCTCCGCGCTGAGGGCCACCACCGCCTGTGCCCGTGCAGACCCGGCGGAGAAGGTGTGGCTGGAAGTGGAGCCGGCGGGCGCGCTGAAGGAAGGGGACCGCGTAGAGGTCCGGTGCCTGGCTGACGGCAACCCCCCGCCCCACTTCACCGTCAGCAAGCAGGTGCGGAGGGCGGTGCCTGGGGGGGGAAGGGGGGGGCGGCAGCTGCAGGCGCACCCTGCTCACGCACCCCTTCGCTCTCCCCCAGAACCCCAGCACCAAGGAGATGGAGGAGAAGGCGACCGAGGACAGCGGGGTCCTGGTGCTGGAGTCCGCCCAGAAGGAGCACAGTGGGCTCTACCAGTGCCAGGGCCTGGAACTGGAAACTGTGACGTCGCTGTTCAGCGACCCACAGGAGCTGCTGGTCAACTGTGAGGGGCCCGGGGCCCAGGATGCGGTGAGGGGGGGGAGGGAAGGGCAGGGCAAGAGGGAATTTCGCCCAGGCCAACGCCGCTGTTGTGTCCCCAGACGTGTCTGATGTCCGGGTCAGCCCTGCAGCCCCGGAGAGCCGGGAGGGCAGCAGCCTCACCCTGACCTGTGAGGCAGAGAGTAACCAAGCCCTTGAGTTCCAGTGGCTGAGAGAAAAGGTATCCAGGTGGCCCTGGGGCTGTGGGGTGTGTGCGACTCGTGTGGCCCTGCGTGACCCACCGACCCCCCTCTCACCCCAGACAGGCCAGGTGCTGGAGAAGGGGCCGGTGCTCCAGTTACGCGACCTGCAGCGAGACGCAGGGGGAGGCTACCGCTGCATGGCCTCGGCGCCCAGCGTCCCGGGCCTGAACCGCACTCACCTGGTCCACGTGACCGTTTTTGGTGAGGCCTCCGGGCACAGATCAGGCGGCCCCGCGAAGCTACCCGGAGCTGGGTGGTTTCGAGCTCTTCGAGGACACAAAGCCACCTGCTGCCCTGGGATGCTCTGGCGGGGAGGGGGAGGCAGGCTAGCGGAGTTTGCCACCACACCTGTCCCCTTCCCTCCCTAAGGGTCCCCGTGGATGACCTTGAAGGAGAGGAAGATGTGGGTGAAAGAGAACACGGTGTTGAATCTGTCCTGTGAAGCGTCAGGACACCCGCGGCCCTCCATCTCCTGGAGCGTGGGCGGCACGGTGAGCAGGCACACCTCCTCACTCATCCCTGCCCCGGCCTCAGCTGCCGTGACCGCTCCCCCCCCACCCCTGAGCTGCGCCTCCTTCCCTACAGGCACATGAACAAGACCAAGATCCGCAGAGCGTCCTGAGTGTCCTGAATGTCCTTGTGACCCCAGAACTGTTGGAGACAGGAGCCGAGTGCGTGGCCTCCAACTTCCTGGGCAGAAACACCACCACCATCTTCCTGGAGCTGGGTACAGTCCTTGTCTGTCCGGTAGGGTGGTGGGGGCGGGCGAGAGCTTGGGCTTTTCCTAACCCACTTTTCAATCCGTGTAACCACAGACTCGAACAGAACCACGGCCCCCAGCACCTCCACCGTCAGCCCTCACGCCAGAGCCAACAGCACGTCCACAGGTGAGCAGGCGGGGCTGGGCCAGGGCACCCTCATTCTGGCCGCCCTGGGCTGGGCGGGGCAGTGGTGGAAGGGTGGCCGCCCGGGGCCGGGAGTGACTGGGGGCATCTCTGTGGGACAGAGAAGAAGCTGCGGGAGCCTGAAAGCAAGGGCGTGGCCATCGTGGCCGTGACCGTGTGTGTCCTGGTCCTGGCCGTGCTGGGTGCCGTCCTCTATTTCTTCTACAAGAAGGGCAAGCTTCCATGCGGGCGGTCGGGCAAACAAGAGATGTAAGCATGGTGCCCCCACCCCGTTGCCCAGCTTGTTGCCTCCGCGGGCACATTCCCTGCCGGCTCGCGCGCCCGCTCACCCCGTAGGAGCAGGCGGGGGACGCCGAGTGCGAGGGTNCCCTGGGCCGGGCCCCAGAGCCCCTCCGCAAGAGCCCAGCCCCAGCCCAGCGTCTGCCAGCGACCCTCCCTTTCCTTGCCCTCGAGTTGCCGACGTCTTGCCTCCCTCCCTCCTCCCAGCACGCTGCCCCCGTCTCGTAAGAGCGAATTTGTAGTTGAAGTTAAGTCAGATAAGCTCCCAGAAGAGATGGGCCTCCTCCAGGGCAGCACCGGTGACAAGAGGGCTCCAGGAGACCAGGTAGGAGGCGGCTCCGCGGCCGGTGCCTGACGCGGCTCCAGGGATCGGCAGCCACAGGGGCTGCCGGCTCTGGGCCCCTGAACACTGACTCTTTGTCTCCTTCCTCCTTCTCTGTTGAAGACTGCGAGCAGGCCCGGCTTCCCTTCCTAACACTAGCCCCAGAGGGGTAGGGTGCGGCGAGCGGGGCAGGGGTGGCTCCCAGGACGGAGAGTGTACACTCTGCCCTGTCGCCGCTCCCTCTTCCTGAACAGCAACGGGGCTGGGGTCGCCAAGTGCAGTGTGGCCAGTCCAGTCCGCAGCCTAGGCCCCCGCCCCCTCCCGCCGCTTCCCTCCACGCCTCATCCATCGGCTTTGGCTTCCATCCCTCATCCCTCCAGCGCTCACACCCCAGACTCCCTCCTGGTCCCCCCTGCGGTTCCCTTAACCTCTCTGGTTCACTCATTTCCAGGGAGAGAAATACATCGATCTGAGGCACTAGCCTGCTAATCACACGGAGCGCCCTTCCCGCCTGGAACATTTCCCGCTCCCCCTCTCCCTCCCGACACTCAGGATGATCGCCAAGCCAAAGCCACTCACGCAGGCTGCAGAGAAGGCCCTCTTCACGGACGACCGACCCCCACCGAGGTCTCACTTGGGTGGGGGAGGGGCGTCAGGGTCCCGGGAGGGGGGAGTTCCCCGCAGGCTGTGTATACAGTGTCCTGGATGTATGTACCTGTTTTCTACCAGCAGCCCAGTTAGGCAGCCTATTTATCTTGAGCTGGTTTCCTGCCCCAAAGGCTTGCGTCCTCATTCAGTGTGTCACTGAGGTGAGGACGCACTGAGCCCAGGCCCCTCTCTGCTGGGGAAGCATGTCGCTCACGGCGGTGCTGGAGAGGACCCCGCCTCCATTACAAGCAGCTGCCGGCCCGGGCGGTCCTCGTGTGACCCACCTTTCTCCGGGAAGCAGCCAGGACTGGTGTCGCTCCTTATGAGACGTGCCAGGTGAACGCTGTCCCTGCAGGGAGGAAGGTGGGCAGCTTTCCCGAGTTAGGCCCTTGTGCCCAAACCCCCTGCATTAATTTGGCTCCCGCTGCCCTCTTAAGGGGTCATGTAAAACTGAAAAGGGGGATTTGGGGACAGGGATGAGGTCCAGACTGTCCTTTAGGACGATTAAGACTCTACTAGCACCGAACTTCCACAAACTGAGCTCGTGGGCTTAGACCCTGAGAGAAGAGCCCCCTCGATGGGAGAACGGTACTTAGGGGCGAGAAGCCGGCCTGGCTAGAGCTTTGGGGTGTGTGCGCACACCTGTATGTATATGTGGTTTCGTCAGGTTGTGTGTAAATTTGCAGATTTCCTTTATATATATATATATGTAAGAAAAATAAAGCTTAACCGCCCCAGAGCTCTGACCCTGTCTTTATGTACCGCGGGCACCACTGCAGCCTGGGGTCTCCGCAGCTGGAACCGCACCACACCAAGCCCGGCGCGTTTGGGAGCGGAGACCAGGGGGTGCCGTCTGTTTCTGTGCACACGGCCACCTCGCTCTAAGGCGGCCCCAGCGAGCACCCCTTCCCCTGGGCTTTCCGGATCGGACTTGCCTGGAGGAAGGACTTGCCTGAGGGAGCGGCGGGCTGGCCTGTCTCGCTCTCCCACCCGCACGGAAGGGCAAGAACCGCAGTCTGCTANGACATGGGTGCTTGAAAAAGCTCTTTAGTTAACTGTATGGAAATGAAAAAAAATTAATAAATAACATTAGTATAACAGACCTCTAAACATTAATACATTGGCAAAACAAAAGGGACTTCAAATGAAAACCAATCTTTAAAGCTCTGCTCTTCTCTGTAAGAATATTTACCTTCTGTTGTATTCTTTACAGGTGAGGAGGATTAAATACTGCTAATAAATTTTTTTATATTAATGACACATTTTTAAAATAGTCCACAAAAATCTCTAAGCTTTCGTTTTGTTTTATTTTTAACACCGATATACAAACTGGGACTCTATTCTGGAGAAAGCATCAAGTTCTCCTCAGCCCCACCCAGGCCAAGAATGTCAACTCCTAAAGAGGGAGGACTTTCAAAAAGGATGGTTTCTCTCCCAATTCTTGATTAAAGGCGGGGAAGAACTGAAATGGGAGAGCAAGAAGAAAAACGTCTTATAGACAACTTTTTTCCTTTTTTCTTTGCCGAAACTGCCCGTGGCCACATCCTGTG
>NW_027527824.1:4683966-4685062 GCF_008692635.1 Crocuta crocuta
GGTGGGGGTGGGGCGGGGACGGGACACCGGACCCTGCAGGGGGCACTGGCTGCTTAATGCTTTAAGACTGAAGTCTTCAAATAAAAGGAAAGCCACGTCTTTAGGGAAAGGCAGGAGGTGGCGGCCAGTTCAGGATCCAGCAAAAAGACCAGACCCGAGGACGGAGCCCCGTCCCGTCCTCGGGAGGTTCCAACCCACACCCCCCCGCCCCCCGTGCCGCTGCGGTGCTGGCAGGACCAGGAGGCGGCACACGTGGAACGGTCCAGAGCGCGCCCGAAAGCCTCGGAGCAGGGTCTCTCCTTGTGGGAGATCGAGCGTTCACCCTGGAAGTCACCATCCGGGACTGGGACTGACCGAATGACCCCAGGGGAACACTTTTTCCCCCCGATGGGGCATCTTGGCAGGGAGAAGGGACCCCAGATGCGCCTCACCCACCTGCCATCTCCAGCCACAGAGTGTTTACCTCCTCCCCGCCCCCAGCCTATAAGGGCTGACACTCAAGGTAGAGGAGCTAAGACTCTGGTATTTCCATATTAAGTCCTAAAATGCAGCCTGAGTTTCAGCGCTGCCTTAGAAAGGCACAAAAATGTTTGGCTTTTTTTTTCAGTGTGCTAAAAATTGTTTTGTTTTGAATAAAGGAAAAAGATATATAAGGTTAGAAATCCCAAGTCACCACAGCCAGAAAGCAAACGTAGGAGGAGGTACCTCGTAGCTGCCATGCCCCTACCATACATTTCAGCAGGAGGTCAAGGCCAAGACACGGAGACGGGGAGGTCAGGAGGCATCCCCTCTCACGGGCACCGTGCCCGCAGGCTCACCCAGGCAGCAGAAGGAAGGAGCCAAGGAGGAGAAAACATGTGGTCTACAGACTCCTCGGTAGTTGTCTGCCTCTTCGGTTTTGAGACGGCCATGAGCATGGCGGCCTCGCCCCCAGCGGGGTCCGAGGCCTGCAGGGAGGAGGGACCGGACACACGGGGCACGCCGACACACGTGTACGTTAGGGCACTGGGCTGGGCGGGGAAGCGGCGTGAGGCTCGGGGAGGTGCCCGGGGCCTGTGGCTGAGCCTTCCCCCACCCCCCACCCCCCACCCCGGCC